>NC_081789.1:4937189-5238783 GCF_963082965.1 Carassius carassius | reverse complement strand
AACAACAGAACTTTGTGCACTTATAAAATAACAAACAAGGTGTGCTGTCTGCAGCCTTTGTCTGCGCTGATCTTCATTTACAAACACGTCATTAAAATGAACTGTAACTCAGTGAATACTCAACGAAGACACATGGAAGATATATCTATAGAAAGCCTGACACAGTCTACTTTTTAACTAAAGTGCTGCCGAAAACAAATATTCTGTGATAAAGTAATCCATATGAAAACAAAGGGATGACCTTTTTTCACGTCTCCCTTCATTATCTTCTAATGCGACCACGCCCCCGCGCTGAACGCTCTATTCAGATTCTAATGTTTGACTGAAGCACGCGGCTTGAATACGCCCACACAACAGAAGACAATGCAACGAGATTGTTCTTCAAGTGTTTTTATTTTACTGTTTGCTTTGCGACGAGAGGAATAAGACATAATTCACCCCTCAAAAAATGTGATGTGGTTGAGGATTTGAGATTTGGATTTCCTCAGAAGAAAAAGAATGAAGCACTTTATTCAGCAGAGATCATAAACATGAGTAAGTCTCTTTTAATTTATTTATATACTTGTACTAGTTTTCACATAACGTGTAAACATTTTACTAGTTAGACTTAGAACTATAATTCCTGACTAAATGTATAATCAAGTGAAATATTGTGAAGTTTCAATAACAATATACAATACTATACAATTCAAAAGCTTGATGTAAATAATACAAATGTTACAAATAAATGTAACTGTAACAAAGTAACAAACAATGCTGTTCTTTCAATTTATCTGCCCCCAAATAACTGAAAAAAAATATTATCAGCTCTTTTCAACATTAATAATAATAATAATAATAATAATAATAATAATAATAATAATAATAAATGTTTTTTTGTAGAAAATAAGATTGTTAAAAGGATTTCTGAAGGATTGTGTGACTGGAGTAATGATGCAAAAAATTCAGTTTGAAAGTCAGCTTTGATTGTTCCTAATAAACTGTTTAACTGCACTCGCAAGTGGATATTAAATTATTTTGTGGTATAATTAAATATATTCTAAATAAACTAAAAACATTAAATTATATAGATTTATTTTGTCCTCACATTCTTTCTTGTAACTCCTCCCTCACAGTGGCCCTGCTGACTGAAAGGCTCATTATGCAGCTCATTATGCAATTCATTACGCAGGACTTTGTCTTCTCAGGTGTAAATCACAATGATATTCATGATAGTTCACGCCTAATTGCATATGACTTTTACCTACAAAAAGTGTCTTAGAAAATGTAAATCAATATATTGTTTTCTGTGAGTGAGTAAACAAGATGATTTTCACATAATTTAGAAAGAAAAATTCTATGCTACAAGCTCCAGTTCTCAAAAGTCCCGGGAACCAATGTTCTGTATGTGTTTTATGGCCTTATTCAAGTGATTTAACATTTTTTTGTTTTTCACTAACCACGCATAACATTTTTTTTTTCTCAAAAACACAATCATGTACATACATGCTGCTCACATATTATTATAGCCCAGTATGTGCTGATTACAGTGAGATTAGACTTTAGCCATTTAGATGTGTATAAGAAACTGTAAAAAGCACAAATGTCAGGGCATGGGAAAACTTCTCCAGGCCCCAAAAATACCTTTAGACTCTGGAGGGTTAAACACATCTACATCATGATGTGGGATGATTTGCATAACACCGCCCAAATGTTCACGCAAAGAAAGAGGCCAAATTTTTATTCTCGCTTTAGTATTGTTGTTAGCACTGTAAAAGCAAAACTACTTTATTTGGCCTTCCAAAACAGGACGATATCTGCTTCGTCATGCCTGATCATTGCTGGTCGTTGAGGAAATACATAAACTTTGTACTGTGGATCAGCTTTCACTATGGACGAAGCAGAGTCTAGCCTTTCAGAACGATGAGCTTTGTAAAAATTGGCGCATTTCAGAAAGGTGGGGCATAGAGGAACAACGGTAATGTACATTAAATGCAGGGGCATAAATTTAGTCTAACAGTAGTGGGGGCAATAAACATAAAATTTCTCAATACCAATTTCTGAACGGGGCTCAAATAATATGGCTAAAATTATACTTGTAAGTATATGTATACACATATGTATACACAGAGAAATGTTTTACTATTATTAGGGTAGCAGGGAGACCGTGCCAAATTAGACAGCTTCAAGCTGTTGTGGTCATGCCATGACAGCGCTCGTGTCCATTAAAGACATTGCGCTGTCTCCCTGCTGCACTGATAGTTACTACTATCCAACACAGTGTTGCCAGGTCTGTGGTTTTCCCGTGGAATTGGGCTACTTTATCACTGTTGCCACGGGTTGTTTTTCATGTTCCCAGGATGAAGCGACCCCAATAACATGTATTTTCGCCCTGCAAATGCGATTTTGACTTGGGGTCACCATCGAGACACAGATAATATCATTTGGACTAGTTTTGGGCTAATTTTAAATAGCAATTGGGTGGGATTTGTTATGAAAACCTTGCAACCCTTTTCCTCAAGCAGGTAACATTATTATTGCTAACATAGTGGAAACATCTGTATTAAAAAGAAAATAATCTTATGTTTAAGTGAATATAATAGCTTTGACAGCCTTAATTACTGGAGTTCCACAACTGTTGGCTTTTTTCTCTGTCACCGTACTCGCGTGTGTTTGTGTGTGTGTAGTTGATGTAAAAGAGGAAAGCAGGCATATGGACCAAAGCCCTTTGAGGCAAGAGAGGTGGAGACTCAACAAGTTTTTGCCCCGTTTGTGTTGTTTTACTACTTACAATTATTTCAAATATAAATCATTGTTATTTACAATGCACAGTGTTGTTTTTAATCATATCCCCCCTATGACTATGTAGAAAATAATGTGTTTTTATAACCTTTAACCACATTAACACATTGCATTACATCAAATAAATTTTTAGTTGCCCCATGTATCATCAGCCGAATGGTTTGAATAGGTCCAATGACAATAGCTTAGTGTACAAACACAGCTGCATGGAAGTGTTGATGTCATGTGAAGGCATCTCCAAAACATTATGAAAAATATAACTGTATTTGAAGGATACAACTTGAAGAAAATGATATGATTTGCATGTTTCCTTCTTAAGACCATCTCACACTCGGCCCGTAGCCAGCTATGAGGTCACTGAGGTCCGGACCTATGTCATTTTTTTCATGTTCAAAAATAAAATTTGTTCTCTGAATGACTAATTTGCTGTTAAACTCCTCATATTGAATGTCTGCATGTATAATTCATTTTAATTCAGGGTGTTTAGCGTCAGTTGTATGGAAATGATCGCTGCCAGACGCTGCTGAAGTGAACAAGTCTTCAGAGTGTTGTGAGCAAGAGCGCGGACGTTGCCAGATCCATTATCCATCTATAATAAGTGTTTCTTAACTTGTCTTTTCCACTTAATTTGATACTTTAGAAAGTGAATAAATTAGGAAGTTGCGGTTTAGGGTCAGCGATATCTTTATCTTATCTAATCTCCAAAAAATATGAAATAATTTGGTTCATTTTATTTATTTATAGGTTTTTGTTCATTTTTAATAGCAATAACTGGCAACATGGCATCGATGTCAAAAAAGTCCACAGACAGGTTATTGCTGACAAGATCTGACATTCAGTATTCCCCTCTTACCCAATGTCACATCTTGTCAGCAATAACCTATCTGTGGACTTTTTATATTACATGTTTTTAAATCATACCCTATTTACTGCATCAAAATTGTTAATGCTTTACTATATTTATGGAGTGGATAATTTTATCAGTTGTTTATTATTCATGCAACCTTTCATTTTGCTGTTATAGATTGTATAACCATTATATAGCTGATAACTTTGTCTAGTGCTCTTATGAATGTTTATAGCATGATTTGTGAAAGTTTAACTACTATACTGAATGACTTAGCATATATTTGTTAATGGCTAGTGTTTGCATATTTCATTTCATTCGGTACCCTACTTGTTCTACAGATCTCTTCAGTAGTGCTAAATGTTACAGGTTTTTACAGCGTTTCTGACAGGTGATATAAAAAGTCCACGGATAGGTTATTGCTGACAAAATGTGACGTTAGGTAAGAGGAGAATACCAAATCTTGATCTTGTCAGATCTTGTCAGCAATAACCTGTCTGTGGACTTTTTTGACAGCGATGCAATGTTGCCGGTAATTGCTATTAAAAATAAACAAAAACCTATAAATAAATAAAATTAACCAAAGTATTTCAAATCTTTTGGAGATTAGATATGATAAAGATATCGCTGACCCTAAACCGCAACTTCCTAATTTATACACTTTCTAAAGTGTCAAATTAATTTCAGTTGTATTATAATGACGGAAACGTGGTCCATTAAAACTACATAACCAGCTCTCAAACATTAATCTGCACTAATGAAATCAAATACACATACGATAAAGTCAGTGGTTGTGCTGTGACTGATGTCAGCTATACTTGCTTGTAAAATAGAGTTAGAAGCAACAGAATATATTTTTTTAAACTGAAATACTGCTCCTCTCTGCACTCGCTGAACACAGCAGGTGCAGAGAGAAAGGCTCGCACTGGGAAAGCAAGAGAGCTCATGCGGCAGCACCAGAGAGTCTCAGAGACTAAATAATGATTGCCCAAAAAGTCGCTAGATTTGTCACTAGTCGATTTTGTGAAAAAAAAAAAAAAAAAAGTCGCTAAATGTAGCGATGCAGACGCCAAGTTAGCAGCTCTACTCCACTGCCCAGCGGACCGGCTTCAACCGTCTCACAGGTGTTAATAGGCTACTCCTGAGGTGTAACCAATCAGATAGCACTGTGGGCGGCAGCTATATCAGAGCCAGCCAAAGTAGCGCATTTTAAAATAAAATTGACTTTAATCAAACCACGGAATTCGTGATAAGTTTTGTGAGCCATCTCGCCACTAGTGTAGTAGCAGTGATCACTTTGGGGATAAAAATAATTAATCCACCGGGGATAAAAATTATTAAGCAAAGGCTGGGATACATTGACCAGAAAGGGGGAAATCCCACGCACCCCCCCCCCCCCCCCCAGCAAATTGCACCCTGGGTATTTTACACTAAGTGCAAATAGGTATAGATTCTATTTACACTGTTAAAATTTTACTACTTATTGCAAATAGTGGCAATTATCTGCACCTCAGTATTGTAGTACATTGTAAAACAGTATGCAATATTAACTTATTGAGTGTAAATTTTAATTTTAATTCAAATTAATAAATGGATGCCACCCTATTGGGACAATAAAGCCCTTCATACACCTATCCTAACCCTGCCCAATACTTTTTTTTTTCAACGTACAAACATCAGTCCAATCAGGCTATAAATCCAATGGGGCAATCCAAGAATCAAGAACGTGAAGACAGAATCATACACAAACAGGCAGGCAGAATAACAATGAGAAACGCTTGATAAGGCAGGTTACTGGCAATGCTTCACAATGAGCAAACACGCTGACTCCTGTTAAATTGTGTCAAACAGGAAATAACTGTAGAAGCAGAGGGAGCGGTGAACAATCAGTACTCAGATAAGAGCTCCCTCTGCTGGTGTGGCATTACAGAATTGATCCCAGGTCGATCGCAGAAAAGTGAACCCGTCACACATTTTACCATCTTCGCCACTGGAGCTGATAATTGTTGGTTGTCTTTTGTAGTGTTGTCTAGTAGAATCACACGTTGGTGGGTGGAGTTAGTGTAAATAGCTTCAGCCAACAAGGCGGGCTATTTACACTTAGTGTAAATAGACACTATGTGTCACAGTGTCTGGGTTGTGTTCCCTGGGTGTCCACTAGATGTCCTCTTTTCCCACGGTGTCTTTCACTTCATTAATCACATTCCTCACGTCCCTGCTTAATTATTGCACCCAGCTGTCACTTATTACCTATCATCACACCCTGTTAGTTTCCCATTAGCATTTGTCTCTCCTTGTGTATATAACCCGGTCTGTCTTAGTATGTGTCACGGAGTCGTTGTTAATTCATGTCCGTCATCTTGTCGTGCTCTTGCCTTGTGTCCTTCTTTGTTTATGTTTGGTTTGGTTTTGTTTGGTATCGACCCCTGCCTGCACTGTTTATTCTCTTTGGATTGCCCTTAATAAAAGACTTACTCGCAATTGGTTTTATTCCCGTGGTTTCCTGTATCACCGAACGTGACAGAATGACTCCGTCACAGTAAGAACCAGCAGAATGTCTTTTGATGTTTCTCGTTCCCCAGCCAGGAGCAAAATATTTGAAGTTGACCGCCCTCCGCCAAGAGGGCAATGAGGTGGGTGCCATGGCTCTAGCTCGGTGTCCTGAAGCGGCGGACCGGCAGGGGACGACCATACTAGCTGCTCTAGAGACCTCCGTAGAGGTAGCAAGCCTCTCAGCACCGCTACATTTCCGGGCGGTAACTGAGAGAAGCGCTGGCTGGAGCCTGCAGGAACTCCAGCACTGTACCATACGGGCAGTTAACTGGGTCGAGCTGGCGGTCTCCGCACCAAGAAGTGAAAAGCTTCCACTTCAAGGCATACAGTTTCCTCATTGAGGGAGCTCTGGATTGGAGAACGGTCTAACAACCTCGGTTGAGAGACGGGAAACTAAGAGTTGTGCCTCCTCAGAGACCACACCTACAGCCTCTAAGCTCCATGCGGCGGCATCAGAAATCAGGCCCAGGAACCATTCCGGGCCCGGCCAGAACGGGGCTACTAACAGCAGCCGGCTCCGTCCCGGCGCACTCTCTCCAGAACTTCAGAGAGCAGAGCAATCGGGGGAAAAAATGTACAGATGAAGCCTCGGCCACGTCTGTACCATGGCGTCCAGCCTCAGTGGAGCTGGATGAGTCAGAGGAAGCCAGAGGGGACAGTGCGATGTGTCTCGAGTCACAAACAGATCCACGCGAGTCTGGCCAAACTCTCCAACTCTGCTTCATCACCTCGATGTGAAGCCGCCATTCCCCGGGCCTTGGTCCCTGCCTCAACAGGATGTCTGCTCCCATATTAAGATGCCCAGGAATGTGAACTGCTCTGAGCGAGAGGAATTCGTCCTGGGCCCACACTAGGATCTGGTACGCTAGTTGTATAAACGGCGTGAGTGCAGACCTCCTCTGTGGTTGATGTAAGAGACCACCGCTGTGTTGTCTGTGCGCACCAACACATGGCAACCTCTTAGGTCTGGGAGAAAATAACGAAGTGCACGAAACACGGCCAGCATCTCCAGGCAGTTGATGTGCCATGTCAGATGGCGACCACTCCACAGACCGCGGGCAGGGTGGCCACTCATGACCGCACCCCAGCCGGTGAGGGACGCGTCTGTCGCTAGCATCCCGCGGCGACAAGGAGCTCCCAGCACTGGGCCCTGAAACAAGAACCAAGGCTTCCTCCACATATCCAAGGCACGTAGGCAGCGCCGCGTGACCTTTAGCATGCGAAGTGGGTTTCCCCTCAGGGAGAACCCCTTGGTCTTGAGCCACCACTGTAGGGGTCTCATGTACAGCAGGCCAATAGTATTCACGTTGGACGCAGCTGCCATCAGACCCAGCAATCTCCGTGACTGCTTGACAGGTAGTGACCGGCCTTCTCTCACTCTCGCGACTGCAGTGAGGATCGACTCGATCCGAGCAGGTGACATACGTGCCTGCATCGTGGTCGAATCCCACACCATGCCCAGATAAGTGGTTCTCTGACCTGGAGAAAGCACACTTTTCTTGGCGTTAAGTCTTAACCCCAGCTCTTTCATGTGTGCGAGAACGACATCTCGGTGCAGAACCGTCATCTGCTCAGATTGAGCTGATATCAGCCAATCGTCAATGTGGTTGAGTGGTGAAAGTGTGGGGTGAGAGTGCAAGGCCAGTGGAAGATCCGTATTTTTAGGCTTTTGCCCCCAAAAGCAAACCTCAGGAACTTCAGATAAAGAAGGATGGAGATAAGTGCACCAGTCCTCGGACTTGGCCTGTGCAGGCGTGCTAAACTTCAGTTCCCTGACTGAGAGGTTCAAAAAGCACAGATCTAGAAAAGGACACAACACTTCATCCTTCCTTGGAACAGTGAAGTACCGGCTGTAGGACCCGGACTCTGCAACACAAGAAGGGACCACATCGATGGTCTCCATCCTCAGAGAGAGTCTACTTCTGTTCCATTACCAGAGCCTGCTTGGGGCCCACCAGAACTGGATTCTGTGGCCTCTCACTACAGTGTGCAGGACCCACTGAGACAGCCAAACTAGCTGCTCTGGAAACCTCCCAGGAGGTTGCGAGCCTCTTAACACCGCTACATATCCGGGTGGTAACTGAGAGAAGCGCTCGCTGGAGACCCCTGTGCCCTGGAACACCGGCAGGGTTGGCAGATCGATCTCCTGAGGGCACTGAGGAGAGATGGGCACCGTGTAATGTGGTGTATACCGCTCTTTCCCAGTGGGCCTGCCCTCCGAGGTCCTGAGCCGCAGCATCAGGACTCTCGTAGCTGAAGTCTCCTAAAAACGACGGTCCTCAGACCCATGTCGTCTGCTAGGAAGACTAGACCAGAGCCTGCTCGGGGCAGGACCCCGTGAAGTACACTTGGCAGGGGCTCCCACACCGCCATGTGACCTCCAAAGGGAACCAGTCTCGCGAGACTGGCCTCTGGTGTGCCTAGAGTCTCTAGCTCGGTGTCCTGAAGCGGCGGACCGGCAGGGGACGACCATACTAGCTGCTCTAGAGACCTCCGTAGAGGTAGCGAGCCTCTCAGCACCGCTACATTTCCGGGCGGTAACTGAGAGAAGCGCTGGCTGGAGACCGCTGCACCCTGGAACACCGGCAGGGTTGGCAGATCGATCTCCTGAGGGCACTGAGGAGAGACGGGCACCCTGTAATGCGGTGTACACCACTCTTCCCCAGAGGGAGCTGGCCCTCAAAACGTCCTAGGCCTTATGCGTCAGGACGTTATGATGAAGGCTATCCAGCGAAAACAACGGTCCGTAGAACTGCTTTCCACTAGAAGCCTTCGGCCTGGGAGTGCCACTCTGACTCTAGCGTCTGCGGAGTACAAAAGTGACACCCCCGGCATGAGGGGCTGGAACATGGTTGGGACTGCTCCGCCCAGCAGCCCCTGACCGCCTCAACCTCCTCAGAGGAAGAGAGGTACACAAGTGTTCTCACATAAGAAATTACATCCCAAGAGCCCCTACACATCTAACTTCACATAGTCAGATAAATATTAATATATAGTAGTCAACAACCAGATGAGTCAACACGGTCTGGTGTAGAAAAAAAACTCACATAAAGATGAAACAATGTAATACACGCGTTGCCTCGGCAGCGTGCATGTCTATTTTTTTTAATAATATATGCTACTCAGTCATACAGACAACATCAATCTCCTCAGAAAAAGATGAATGCTGCAGCGAGCTCTGCCTCTGAGGACGAAGAAACCACAGCACGGGTTTTCAAGCCTCGAGACCGAGCTCTAGATCTAGTGAACACGGGTGGAGATAGGACGAGACGTCTCCAACCCGTTCGCCAGATCATGTGCGATTCCTGCGAACGCGGTCGCCGCCGTGCCCCAGCGCGACCGGAACCGCAAGATCGCATGCACAGATACACTCCTCAGAGCGTGCCCGGCGAGAGAGCATGCAGCAGCAGCAGCGAGCTGTCTCAGAGGGCGAAGAAACCGCAGCGCTGGTTTCCAAGCCTCGAGAACGAGCTCTAGATCTAGTAAACACTGGTGGAGATAGGACGAGCCATCTCCAACCCGTTCACCAGATCATGTGCGATTCCCGCTATCGCGGTCGCCGCCGTGCCTCAGCACCATCGAGACCGCGACCGCAAGATCGCATGCACGGACACACTCCTCGGAGCGTGCCCGGCGAGAGCGGAGCGCTTAACAGCGAGAAAAGCACAATCAGCCCCCCCGAGAGCCGACTGCGCGAGCTCCACACTTCATTAATGCTGCTTATTATAATATTAGGCATAATATGCGTGTGTAACTGGTGCTTGTGCGACTGGTGCTTGAACAACTGGCGAGCTCATCGACGCCTTTCCATATCAGTCTCCTCTGAGAAAGACAGGCAGTGCGTCGCGCCCTCTCATCGGGGAGAGAGTACCGCAAACGCGGGCTTCCGAACCCCCGAGAGCGGCACCGGATCTGGTGGCTAAGAAAGAAGATAGGGACTTGCTGCCCGTCTTACATTCCTTCCAGCAGATCCGAAAGCGAATCCCGCGAGCACAACCACCGCTCCGTTTTTTCCTCGACAAAAGCGGGGCTGGCACCGCGAGAAATGCCAGTGAAAGCTCTCTCCTCAAAGAGAGCCTTCTGAGAGTGAAGCAAAGGCTCGCATCGCAGCAGTCAACTCCCTCGAGAGCTGACACTGCACGCTTCACTCTCAAGCAGACAACACACGAGCTGCGTGTGTCCCTACATTTTTTTTTTTTTTTGGCAGGGAAAACACACAGCCTGAACGCTGCCTGCTCTCGCCCAAAACTTCTCTTGATTGAAGCTTTGACAATGGAGTTTATCAGTGGACAAACGACACTAAATAAGACTCACAAACAGATAGCAAATGACAAACACACACACAGCGCGTGCTGAAGACAGATTTTTATATTTTTATAATTTTTTGTTGTTACTATGATCTCAGTGTAAATCCTAAGAATCTATAGATGGTTGTGACGAGTGGGGCGGGGCCGAGAGCTGTGGGAACAGGAGCGAGGCTGGTGGAGTGATTGGAAATGAGCGACACCTGCTCGACCCACCGGTCTCGAGTCCCACGGAGGAGATGGAAGGATATAAAACAGGAGCGACGACAGTGAAGGACGAGAGAGGACCAGGCCTGGGTTTTAGTTTGTGTGTTTTTTTTTTTGACAATCAATCAAACTTTAATTACAAAATAAAGACAAAACAGAAATAAATAAATAAATAAAAACCAAATACAAAATAAAGTCCAGGCCTGGTCCTCTCTCGTCGGTCACTGTCGTTGCTCTGGTTTTATATACCAGGTGTATTTCAACAACCAGGTCGGAAGCCGTATTCATATCTATATTCCTGGATAACAATGTCAAAATTCATCAGACTCAAACTGTGAAAGACTGTGAACCATATAGTCCTGACCTATTGGAAATCTTCAGGATGTGCTTGTGTTCATTTTACATACCCTGCCCCCCCAAAAAAGAGTTGCATACTCTAATATTTCATTGGACCACCTATAGCTGTCATTACATTGTGCTTTGTTGCCGCATTGTTGCCGCATTGTTTAAACAACATTATGCAACATCAAAACATTTATTTCCGTCAGGAGTTGCATTTATTTATTTTTTAGGCCTGGATCTTGTATTGTCAATGGCAAAGTCTAACCACTCTGTAAAGTCGACTCCAGCACATCCTCAAGACATTCAGTTGAGTTAAGCTCAGGACTGAAGATCAGTGCCCGGTTGCATGAAACTCCTTAAGCTAAGAAATCCCTTACATATAAGGTTAAGGGTACCCTTATTGAAACTTGGGTTGCAAGAAAAAACCCTAAGGGTTTCCTTAAGGAACTTAAGGCTGTTATTAAGTTTTTCCCCTTAATTATCTAAGTGTTCCCTTAAGCGTTGCTACAAAGTCCTTAGTGACCATTTCACCTTAATAAATTTAAGGGACCAAAACAGCTCCCTTAAGTCAACTTAAACTCAAAATACGATGGCTGATTTAGTGTTAATTGAATAGGAGGAAATACCAAGGCGTGTTTTTAATGATCGTAATAATCCCTTGGAGATGATGAATGGTTGATGAAAGGCTGAAATGTATTATTATTATTATTATAACCACTTACGAAAACAATAATTACATTTTCGTCCTCTGTCCAGTTTGGTTTACGTTTTTTTTGTTTTTTGTTATGTTTGTACTCTCCATAGCAAAAATATATTAAAACAAGTGTGATTTTAGCAAGGGTTTGGCTTTGTGGTTCGTTATGTTCCGTTTACTGTTAGAGGTAGTAACTATAGCAACTGCGGCGATCTTTGCCGTATGTTGTCAGAAACTACTGTGAAACGCTTAGTATAAACACTTAGGTAAGGGTGACAGTTAAGAGGTTTCTTGCAACGCTCTTAATGAAATCCCTTACCTCAGGGATTTCTTCTCTCTCAGGGAAACCCTCACTTAAGGAGTTTCATGCAACCGGGCACAGTTCATACATGAAAATGATTCCTCGTGCTCATAGAACCACCATTTCACAAATTGAGCCTGATGAATTTTGTTGTTGTCATGGTGGAATGTGTACATTGGTATGTGGTTGTTTAATAAATGAAAAGCTACACACACCATCAGTTTGGGCTAAAAGAATAATTGGCAAACATACAACAAGACGGAAACATAAAAATCACTGCAATAATCATCCACTTCTAGACTCTTCAGTATTTGCTCATTTAAATCCAAATAGTGACTTTTTTTTTGACCAGGCAGTGTACATTTGAATGATTCTACATATCCAAAATTTCAGAGTTTGTAATCAATGTACCCTTTAAATATCTGAATATGACACTGTGACTGGCATTGGGACAATATTCATTCTCTTTGTTTATCCTACCGGACTGTGGAAGTGTATAAGCTGAGTCTGTTGCACAGACAACAGTGGGCATGTATATATTTTGTTCAGAGGGTACTGGTGTTGGTTCTGGAGACCAGTCTGCGGATGTTGGTGTGGAAGTTCTGAAGGGTCACTCTCGGGTGTTTGTTGCTTTTTGGACTGATTTATGTGCTTAATTGAAGCTACGCAATGAAGCTCGTGTGCACGTTTGAAGAAAATCCTGGATACAACCAAGCTGTAATCAAAGAACTCTTAAGTAATGACAATTGAGATGTCCTTTTTGATATGTCAAATTTTTGTACAAATTTTACCTCGGAAGAAATTTTGGCAGTATCAGAAGATTTGAAGCACAGTCCTGTGACTTTTTTTAACAGTATGTCAAACTGTTTTCATTTTTCAAGACAAGCCATGATCAGAATTAGTGCTCGAGTTTCTTTCTAACCACCAGCGCCCCCGTCCTCTGCGCACAGAATTATAGGCTACTGCATGTTGCCTTTGCTATGACGGTCGCACTATTCTTCTTAAAGGAGCATTTCACCCGTGGGAATATTGACCTTCATTGAAAGTGGGTCATATATGTAGTCGAAATCTATTAAAACTTTCGAATTTGGTGCCTTTTTGACCGAGTTATTACAGAAAGTAACTTTAGGGCTAATTTGTATGTAAAACCACAACTCCCACAATGCAACACATTTGCACAGCTCCATAAGCCATTCCCACTAATCCAGAACACCGCTGTTAGGCGATATTGTCTACAAGACATTGAGGACACAGTTAGCGATGTATGGTATTTACGTGCCACAGTAGTAAACAATGCCACAGTAAGCTTTTTGTGCATTAAAAAAGGTACTGCACAAACAGTTTACAGTTGACGTTACGTAACGTATTAACCGGGAATCATTTTGTGATAATAATGCTTGAAGAAATTGTGTACATTTCACAAAATGAATAATAAATAAAATTGAAACACTTATTTTACAGTTAGACGTCCATTTGTCCCTGCAGGCTTCGGCTGGCGTTTCCAGTTTACCTTCGGAATTCTGAAGTATGTCTCCAGGACGCCTCTGTCCATATGCGGGGCGAAACTAGGATGGTTCACAATGCAAACATCCGTGTCCTTGTCTGCCTCAGACATTTCTTCGAGGAGAAATTGGCATCTTTCAAATTCTTGCAGCAGACAGACTTGAGCTCTGTGTCCGTAGGCGCACAACGAGAGCACAGACACCACCAGTCCGCACCAGCTCGAGCACGCCCGGGCTCCTCGGACACGACAGGCAGGTCTCCGGCCTCGGCTGCAGCCGCCGCCTCCTGTTCCTCCATCAGCCTCAGCTGCTCTGTGCTATATTGTGGCTCGTATAGATAGCCACGAACATCTGTATCGAGCAACAGACTTTGAAAATCCTCTTCTTCCGTATCATGAGTTGTTCCTCCAGCCATTCTCGTAAATCTGACTCCATAAGCGCTTGTTAGCTTAGCTACATAGCTTCCAAACAAGATGGCGAATTTTCATTTTCGTTTCTGTAAGTTTAGTCCCACCCACTGATCTGTAATAGGCCTGTCGGGTGAGTGGGTCCCATCCCCTGGAATAATAATAAGCTAGTGTCTGTAGTCTCTACACTTTTCAATGAATTTTGACTTCCTGCTTATTATGACGCAAAATGACGATTTTTACGTCATAATAAGCAGGAAGTAAAACACTTAAATCCTTATTTCTCCCATCTCAGGGAAAAACAAAGGAAAAATCCATGATCATTATAATATATGACTGGGTTTCTAACAATACAAAGCTAAATGCAAATGGGTGAAGTGATCCTTTAAAAACGTCGCTATTGCCGCCATTCATATACTTTTTATGATAGCCAACATTTAAGCCAATGCAGCTCACAGTCACTTAACGTGCAGGATTCATCACAAAAACTTTGTGGTGCACGCATCTTGACTGTCGTACACTTTGACATAAATCATAACTGGGATCTCAAAGTGAGACACGATCATCATGTTCGCACAGCCTGACAAGCAACAATCCTAAAGGACTATTAAAAACTGCACAGTGTGTACCCAGCTTTAAGATTGTCTACTTTGTCAGTCATGCGCAGAGTCAGACAATTAAATATAGTGCATCTGTTTCCACTAAAAATAGCCAAAAGGTGTTCCCTTTATCAGCAAAACTGCACAAATTTAATTCGATTTGAATGACTTAAAACACTTTAAATACCATCTCGCAGGTGGAAAAGTATTTGCTTCCAATGTACTCATTTGGAAGTCGCTTTGGATAAAAGTGTCTGCTAAATGACGAAATGGACATGAATGAGATCAATTTTGTTCTAAACAATTTATCTGAGAACAGTTTTTGATGATAGTTTGATATTTATTCTAAAAGGTAGCAAGGATACTGGATTATTATTATTATTTAATATTTTATTATTATTATTATTTTTTATTACTATTATTATTTTTAGCAATTAATGTGTTACATATGGCTTTTATATAATCCGTATTTCATATTTCCTTAATGTCTTGTTTTATAAATAAGACCCCTGTTCTATAAGTTTTTGACTTTCTTAAATTCAAATTCTGCATATGAATCAGATTGAGGAACTGAATTTGAATATAAAGGATATCTTGTTGTCATGGATATATATATATATATATATATATATATATATATATATATATATATATATATATATATATATATATATATATATATATATATATATATAGTTAGTATTTAAGTGTATATAAATATGAACTTACCAGGCAGAATGTAATCCAAACAGAACATGCAAATAGTAATACATCTTTTCTTAACCCGTAAACTGAAACACAGAATATATCAATTGCCAAATCCTTTATAAACTTAAACCATAACATCACTTTGAAATAATGCCCATGAACTACCGATTACCTTGTGTATTTGAACCCATCGTGGATGGTAAGTCTGTCATCAGCTTGTAAATGAATAATATGAAAGAAAAAAAAAACTTACACCTGTTAAACTGGTTGCGCTGTCAGTCACATACAGTAAAGTATGATAATGCCTGGCTGACGACACAGCTTGATGCTCATTGGTTTAAACCATTCTGATCTTTTGTTCTGTGTGACATCCGTCTTTGATGTCCTGGTGGCTGATAAACATCAAGAAGTGAGAACTTTGTCTTGACTCCATTTATTTTACTTCTCCATTGACTTCAGCCGCACTCCTCTTCCAGACAAGGCATTAAAAAAATAATACTAATAATAAAAAATTAAAAACACGTTGTGGCGGGAGGAGCTAATGAGATCTTTTATTAACAGAAAATAAAACAAAGTGTACAGAAACAGGAAAAGTGTCACTCAGTGGCGCGCGCCGCGCATATTGAAAGCTCTCGTGGTTATTAAATCTGGTCTCTACCGCAAAAATTATTTTTCACTGACAAAGTGAATGAAATTTATTTTAAGCTCATGCACAGGTTCTACCCTGTAAAGAAGTTTATACAAAGATTTAAATCTGACATTGATCTTACATGCTCTTTTTGTTCGAGCTCTGAAGAATCTGTACACTTATTTTGATCATGTCACTACACTCAGAAACTTTGGGATGACGTTGGTGTGTTTGTCAAGTGTAAGATTTTGCCAGGCTTCTCAGTACATATGAAAAACATTATATTTGGGTATTATGACTCTGACCACACAAATAAAAGAATTTCCTAAACAAATTTCACATTCACAAATGCAAATTCTCCAACTGTCTTCTCTGTTTTTCTAAAAGAAATGGAAAACTATTTGAATGTAATATCCAGCCTGATCAAAACGTACATATTTAGACGTAAATTAAAACTGTCCAATACGTATGAGCCTTTACGTATTTACAGTGTAATTTACGTATTATCTGGACGTAATTACAGGTTCGATACGTATCGAAATTTACGTAAAAACAACCTCAAATACGTACAGATAGAACGTGTTCTCTGACCAGTTATCCATAGAAATTTGCTCATGAAGCTGCTTTTCAATGTGTATCGGATTAATTTTTTTAATATTTATGTATATTTTCCCTTTTTATAATTTTTTTTCGATAAATCTAAGATCCCTATACCTCACCCGAACCTAAACCTACCCATTTTATACAGAATGTTAAAAGAATAAAACATAATAAAACACAATTTAAGTAAAAATATAACATTAAAACGTTATTTTGAGCCACTAACGTTAATTTTACACCTACCCCTAAACCTACCCATAACCATTTCTTAAAACTACATAACGTTACTGTTATAAATAAACAAATAACAGACAAACAAACATAATGTTAATCATTTATTTTTTGCGAAAAAATATCAAAAGTGGTACCAAAAGTAAGTCTTTGTAAAGTACATTGTGTGGATCATAAAGAACTTGATATTTCTCAACTTCCACGATGAGACGAGTGTCGTCCATTATTGTCTTTCCAGGTGCACTCTGAAGACCACCGCCTGTGACAGCACGTGCTGTTGTTTATGATTGTCAGCACGACATCCGTTCTTCTGCCAATATATAGGCCTAGTTATAAGAATACGACTACTACTAATAATAAATTAATCTCCAAGGTTAAACTAGCAATATAAATTATTTAAAGTTGTTTTTGTATTTCGGCAAAAAAGTTTATTTTTGGATAGAACTGTAAGTACTTTAACAGATTTTGTAAAAAAAAAAAAAAAAAAAAAAAAAATAATAATAATAAAATAAAAATTATAATAAAATAATAGAAAATGTGATTTTAAATATCATACATTGTTATGTAATTTGCTAAGAACACAGTAGATATCATTAATGCAAATTTTGGGCAAAATTCCTTTTTCGTTTCAGTACATGTGTATTTTGGCCCTGATCATTGTCACTTTATCTTCTATACATATTTTTTTATATTAATTTTCTTTCCTAACATCCAGTTCTTGTTAAAACACCCTATATGTGCTTTTTGTGCATTTAGAGCACTTTTTGTGTGAAATCATATTTATTTTGTCCACCAAATGTGTACTTTCACTTTAACTGAGCGTCAGCAGCGTAGCAAAAATAGACCCAGCGCCGAAACGATCGCGTCACTGCTGCTTCTGCTCTGCTTCTGCTACGCTCTGCCGCGCAGCCTCTGCGTGCGGTGTGAACGCTCTCATCTGTTAATAGGCACCGAAAAAAATACGCGCTGCTTCTGCTCTGCTGCAGCTTGCGGTGTGAACCCGGCCTGAAACTCTGCTCGTCAAATGTCTGATGCATGGTCAAGCGATCTGGCGTCACTTTTTTGACGCATTGGCGTTATTTTTCAACGTGCAGGTTAGTCCGATAGACTTATATAGAACTCATCAGCGTTTAAATTTGACGTCTTGGGTCAGCACAATGCAACGAGACTAAATAAATAAAAATAAAAATGAATAGGTTATAAAAAAATTATATATGACAGAGATCGTTTTTATCTGGCCCTTCAACTTGTTTTTGAGGTTTAAAAATACTCGCAATCTGATATCAAAGTGCTCTCTGTGCAAAGGCTTAGCGCGTTCATCAGTGGTGAGTTTAACAACACTCAACTGCAGGTAAAACAGCATTCAGCGGTGAGTTTGACCAAAGCAACGCTCAACTGCAGGGAAAACGGCATTAAAAGGTGAGTTTAACAACGCTCCAAGACGCGTGCAAGTAAGCAGTTTAACCGTTTTCTTTACAACCCATTCTCGCTTATCGCTTATTCATAGTTTATCACTATGAAATCACGTTCAAGAAGTCTCATTCAGCACACATCGCGATACTTGCCATCAGTTACATGTGCCACAGGTTCGGTGAGTATATGTAAATACGCTCTTTTAATGCCTGTTATAAAATGTATTCTGTCTTCTTTATTAATCAGATTAGCACCGTTTTGTTTACTCGCTGTATTATATCAGTCATCCGAGGCTGTCTTTGAGTTTTATTGCGTTTAACTAAATGAACACACCTGCTAACTAGTGTGATTAAACTCTGTCGGTCACGTGACGTGCCATAGACTTTCAATATATTCATTTCAGGTTCAAAGATGTAAATTTGTAGTAAAATCATGGTAACCATGACACGTACAATAGTAACAAATTAAATTTGAAGTTAAAACCCAGGAACGGGACATTTACCATGTTTTTTTTTTTATCACAGTAACTGTAGTTTTACTATGGTATATTAATAATCAATACAACAATACAATAATCATCAAACTAACTATGGTTGTACAACTGTAATGGTCGTTTTTGATGTGCTTTTATATGACAGATATCACACATTTACTGTACCATGCTTTTGATACCTTTTTATGTAAATCAAAAAAAAGTAAATAAATAAAAGGACACATTTTTCCCCTCTTGCAGTTCATTCATATCAGTTTATATTTTAAATATTTTGCTCACAAAACATTATTAAAATTCTGTTTATAATTCTATTTTATTCTACCCCCCTCCCTTCTTATTTTTATTATTAATTTTTTTTTTTATTTTTAGCTGAAAAGATGTAAAGGAAGCAGTCAGCCCTGTGGTGTTTCTGGAGAGGTATTCCTTCAGAAATGGAGAAGACAGAAAGCTGCGGAGGCAGACATTTGCAGCAGTAAGTCTGTGATAGTTTGACCTTTAAACAATACGGCGCTAATCTGATTAGCAGTCCTGTAACACATAACACAGCATTGTTTCAACACACACATACCAGTGGACTTATGTTTGTTTGAGCACAACCCAGCAAACATGCCCCTTTGGGGCCCGCGTGGGCCCACTGTGGGCAAAAAAATCTTGCCTGTGTGGGCAGCCCACTGTGGGCCCCAATACCGGTGTGAAATGCGGGGCACGTGCGGGCCCCACACTGCGGGACCCGTGTGGGGCCCGAGTGGGACAGCCCAAAAATGTGGGTTGAGTTTGGGCTGGCCCACACAAATCTGAGTGGGCCCCCAATAGGACCAATTGTGTGCCCATAACATGACCACAGGTATGTACACAGTGTGGGCTAGGTGTGGGCACAGTGGGAAGAGTGTGGGTACAGTGTGGGCTGGGTGTGGGCACAGTGGGAAGAGTGTGGGTACAGTGTGGGCACAGTGGGGAGAGTGTGGGTACAGTGTGGGCTGGGTGTGGGCACAGTGGGGAGAGTGTGGGTACAGTGTGGGCACAGTGGGAAGCGTGTGGGTACAGTGTGGGCTGGGTGTGGGCACAGTGGGAAGAGTGTGGATACAGTGTGGGCTAGGTGTGGGCACAGTGGGAAGAGTGTGGGTACAGTGTGGGCACAGTGGGAAGAGTGTGGGTACAGTGTGGGCTAGTGTTGTCAAAAGACCCGGTACTTCGGTACCAAGTCGGTACTAAAATTTTTTAAATGTGACGGTATCAGGTTTCTTTAAGTACCGGTAGTACCGAGGTCCCGTTCAAACCCGGTTCAGCGCTATGATTTCCGCGAAGCAGAAAATGAGGACGGAATATCAAAATCCAGTCATGAAAATGAAACTTACATTTTAATATAGACAGTCATGGAATTTGTCAAAGTTAGCATAAGTTTAATCAAATCAAATCTCCATATGGACCAGTATCTGTAAATGTTAAGCCGCAAAAGTTGTTTGAAATATGAATCCGTGTTCTGCGCGTCTCTGTGTGAATTAATGAATGGCAGAGACGTGTGGGTTTGTTTACTACATAGACTGAAGCGCACGACGCTTGCATTAATTTCAGCATCTGAGCTTCAGAGTTCTCTCTCCATCAAGCGATCAGTGTGGGTACAGTGGGGAGAGTGCGGGGACAGTGTGGGCTGGGTGTGGGCACAGTGGGGAGAGTGCGGGGACAGTGTGGGCTGGGTGTGGGCACAGTGGGGAGAGTGCAGGGACAGTGTGGGCTGAGTGTGGGCACAGTGGGGAGAGTGTGGGGACAGTGTGGGCTGGGAGTGGGCACAGTGTGGGCTGGTAGTGGGAACAGTGTGGGCTGGGTGTGGGCACAGTGGGGAGAGTGAGGGTGCAGTGTGGGCACAGTGGGGAGAGTGAGGGTACACTGTGGGCTGGGTGTGGGCACATAGTGTGGGAATACTGTGGGCCAAAAGTATGCCCTCTATTCATCCAAAGTAGCGTCCTAGCTGAAAATGTGGACCTAGGGCCCCAGCAGTCCTCACAGTATGCCCACACTGTGGACATAAACCTGTGTAGAGCCTTTGTGGCCTTAACAAATAAAACTTTTTACCTGCAGAATGCTGCAATATTACTATTAAATCACATGCAGAATAATTATAAGATGAAAGTAGAAGTAATAAATTAGAGTCATAAATTTCAAATACTTTGATTTATTCACGGCCATGTAATAAATGCAGAAAAACACTGTTCAAAAGTTTAGGATAGGTAAGATTTGTAAATGTTTTTAAAACAAGTCTCTTATGCTCACCAAAACTACATTTATTTGGTAAGAAATACAGTTAAAGCAGTAACGTTATGAAACATTATCAATAATCAACAATATCAGTGAAATATTGCATATATCAATACAAATTAAAATTTAGTTTTATTTTGACACCATTGAGAAGATACGCAGGATGACTGCTAGGTTGATCACTTACAACAGTGATGTCCTGGAGGACTTATCCTGGAGTTTATCTCCGGTCTGTCCACACACCTGTCTGAAGTGTGTGGTGATCCTGAAGACCTCGATCAGCTGCTTCAGCAGTACAGGATTGAGACTGGAGCTTAACTCTGCAATCAGGACTAGATGGCAATCAATACTCAAAAGAGAGAAGACAAACATTATGTTAATGGATTAAAACTAAAGTAAAAAAAAATAAAAATAGTATATGGTTTAATATCTAAGAATGGAAAAGGGAGAAAAAAGAAATTATCACTTAAATATTACATAGGTTTGTATGAATGAATGTACATACAAATTAACTATACAGTCAAGAGAAAACATAATTACACAAATACGTTACCTTAATATTTTCTAGGCTTTATTGCTACATTCACTATAAATTTTCATAGTTGATTGCTAAACTATTGATGTCTCATTACATCTGACTGTGTCATGTGATCATCTTTATGGATACAGAGTAGGCCACGCTACTCTCTCTCTCTCTCTGTCTCTCTCTCTCTCTCTCTCTTTCTCTCTCTCTGTGTGCTCGTGCAGCTCGTGTGTGAGACGCGCCACTCTTCCTAAATATATTTGTAATCTATTATTTTTAAGTAACATTAACGTGACAGAAAAATGACTGTATCTTTGTAATAATATTTAAGCGAATGTATATTGTTTGCGAAGCGGTCGTAACGTAACGTTACCTGACAGCGTGGAGTTTACCGAAATCTATCAGTTATGAACAGCCATACATTAATGATAACGAGATTTGATTTTGAAGCGTGTGTAGCTGAGGTAACGTTATTGTTTTATGCTATATTAATCTTCGTTTATGTTGCTATTTAGGACTTTATAAGATACATTATACGGACTTAACGTAACTCCATTAGACTACATTATGTACGTTAGGCCTAACGTTACTGCTCGCTGTAAAACAACAAGACAGAAAAGGAAATTAAACCTAATTAACACCGCAATGGACGTAAAAAATGTTAATTTAATGAATTCATGTGCAATTTGAAAGGATATATTATGAGATTACGTCACCTCAGAAAATGATCGGAAGTCTGCCGTTAAAACCGTTTGGTCATTTAAAAACGCATCTAGCAACATTGTTAATCAAAATTAAAATTTGTAATTTCATTCCTATGAAATAATTAATTCACAACTATTTTGAAGAATTTTACAAATTGTAATGAAAAATTAAGAAATTAACTGAGCGGAGCTGGGCGGTATCAGTTGAAGTCGGAATGACAGCTCATTAACTATGCAGAGTTCCGGCAGTTCCTGCTCTCATTGGCTAGAATTGATCACGTGCTGAAGAGCTAACGCAAATTTAATGTATTATATTATTAAATATTACTTTTTCCTTTTTTTCCTTTCAGAAATATTTAATAATTAAACGATCGATCATGAATCGTATCCAAAATAAATAAATAAATAAATATATCTTTTTTTTTTTTTTTTTACATAATATGTGTGTACTGTGTATATTTATTTAGTATACATGTTTATCAATTTGCACTGGCTACAAATTGCTGCTCACATAAAATTCAAGGCATTGATGTTTGCATACAAATCCAACACTGGCTCTGCACCCCTTTACCTAAATTCATTACTTCAGACTTATGTGCCTATAGAAGCTTGCGTGAACGTCGCTTGATTGTTCATACCAAAGAAGCACAAAGTCACTTTTACAGCCTTTTAAATTAAATGTTCCCTCCTGGTTGAATGACCTCCCCATTTCAATTGCTCTATTCTACCTGTTTTCTTTTTATTATATTAAATTTTTTTTCTTTAAAAACTGCTAAAAAGTACTGCTTTTAAGCTAACTGATACTTGTTATAGCACTTATATATCATTGCTGTTTTGTTAGATTTGATTGCTTCCATTGTCCTCATATGTACGTCGCTTTATGTTTATCTATTAAATATTTATATATAAAATATAAGAATGTAAATATAAAAACGTATATACACATGTAAATATATAGGCCTACAGTAAAAAATATATAAATATATATTGTATGTGTGTGCATTTATATATTTAAAATACACACTACACTATGGAGGTAAATCAGTAGCTAAACTCGAGAGGTTGAAGATATGAATGTGAGAACTTGTCATATTAATATTTGTATTTGTAAGTTAAAATTTACACACAGCTCTGATGTGAAAAGCTGAATCTTTCAATTTGCACACACAGACAATGATCAAAACACCCGTGTTTTGAATTGGAAGTTGTAGATTAATAGTCACAAATGTGTAGAATGACATTCACACAAAGAAAATGACATACACACATGTTTACGACATATTTACTTTTGCACTTTACTTCAGTTTCGCTGCACAACATCAATTCGGCACTTACAACCTCTTAGATCTGGAAGTACAAGTTCAAATCCTAGGCGCTCTGACTTTTGCTACTCTTTTTGCGGTATTCTGTTGCAAAACTCACTTGTGCACTTGTATATGCAGATGTGAGAGAGCAGTGCTGGGGGCGGGGCTTTGGTGCGAATGAAGACATTTTATTGGTCGATGCCCGACCAATGAACAACGCAAATTGTTTTCACTGAATATTCTTAGATTTGACAGGATTTTAAGACACTACATTCATTTGCCATTCAGGTATTATCTAGTAGACAAATAATGCAACATATTTTATATGTATATCCGACTGCATATTGCAGAGTAAACTCGCTGAACCAGAGCATGCTTTGATCTCACCGCCACGCGGTCACGTGGTTCATGGAGCTATCAATAGTACTAAACTAAACGTTTTATCAATATGCTTGAAATGTATTAATTGGGACAGACAGCAGTTTCATTATATTTGCAGCGATTTCTAGTAATTTGTAACACACAATGTGCATTGATTATGCATGGATAACTACGTTGACTCATGACTATGCCTTACAATAGCATTTTATACTGGAAAATGGAACAGCATTATGTTCTCATACTCCTCCTTGGCAGTTAAATGTGACTAAACAATTAAGTGTAACTTTTAACCAATAAAATAACTGTACTACATGTTAACTCAGTCCTGTTTAGTTAATTTGAAGAGATCATGGTACTAAATAATATGCGCAATAATTATGATCCATGAATGACCATTTGAAATATAACATTTTCTAATATGGTTATTATTTATACTACAATAACTGTAGTATTTAGGTTTAAATTCCAGTGCAAAGAGGCACGCTTTAAATTAGAGGCATTTGGTGGCCAGAAAGATAATATTCATATGCAATTCCATTGCTTAAACACTAGATGGCCTTGTTGATGTTTAATAAATACATGTATTTAGCTCTACTAGTTGCTCAAAACAGTATTTCTGGTCATAAGTGCTTATTTTTTAGGTTTTGCTGTTTAATGTACATTTAGACATTATTAAACACTCGATTTTTATTAAAAAAATAATAATAATAATGTTGCATTTAAAAAGGTTCATTACTGACAAGCAAATTGGGAATTTAACCCAATGAAGAAGTTAAAATTATTTTTACAAAACATAAAAAATAATAAAAACAGCATTATATTGCAACTCTGGTAGAGTGATATGCAGTGGGATATACATATAAAATATGTTGCATTATTTGTTTACTAGATAATACCTGAATGGCAAAATGAATGCAGTGTCTTAAAATCCTGTCAAAGCTAAGGATATTCAGTGAAAACAATTGGCGTTGTTCATTGGTCGGGCATCGACCAATAAAATGTCTTGATTCGCACCAAAGCCCCGCCCCCAGCTCTGCTCTCTCACATCTGCATATACTATATACAATTTTTGCATCTGCATAAGTGCACAAGTGAGTTTTGCAACAGAATACCGCAAAAAGAGTAGCAAAAGTCAGAGCGCTAGGATTTGAACTTGTACTTCCAGATCTGAGAGGTTGTAAGTGTCGACTTGACGTTGTGCAGCGAAACTGAAGTAAAGTGCAAAAGTAAATATGTCGTAAACATGAGTGTATGTCATTTTCTTTGTGTGAATGTCATTCTACACATTTGTGACTATTAATCTACAACTTCCAATTCAAAACACGAGTGTTTTGATCATTGTCTGTGTGTGCAAATTGAAAGATTCAACTTTTCACATCAGAGCTGTGAGTGTAAATTTTAACTTACAAATACAAATATTAATATGACAACTTCTCACAATCAGATCTTCAACCTCTCGAGTTTTGCTACTGATTTACCTTTATACTACACATACATAATGTAAACAAAAATGTATATAATAAAAAAAAAAAAAACAATTAATGGCTATTAGTGCTGTCAAACAATTAATCGCTATTAATCGCATCCATACAAAATGTTTTTGTTTACATAATATTTTTACATTTATTATGTATATAAATACAAACATTTATTTATATATATATATATATATATATATATATATAAATATATTTAATATAAAAAACATTAATTTTTTTCTTAAATACATGCATGTGTGTATATTTATATATACATAATAATTATACACTTAACACACACATATAAAAAAAAAAAAAAACCCAGGGTGCCCACAAAAAATCCCCATAGGGCCCCAAATGACCAAACTGCTATGGGCCCCGCATGGGCTAACCCACAGGGGGCCCCAAGTGGGTTTCGTGTGGGCAAACCCACTGTGGGCTTGCCCACAGAAAACCATCATGGGGGCCCAAAAGGGCAAACCCGCTGTGGGCCCGCATGGGCTAACCCACAAGGGGCCCCAAGCGGGTTTCGTGTAGGCAAGCCCACTGTGGGCCCGCATGGGCTAATCCACATGGGGCCCATGCGGGTTTAGTGTGAGTTTGCTCTGCCCACACTGTCCCACAGAAAACCCGCAGTGGGCCCGCGCGGGCATAATTGCTGGGAAGATGGCCGTCTTCATTCCTCATCCTGAGCAAATAATTTCCTTGGTGTTCCTTATCTTCTGAAAAACAAGATAATCTCTACTTACTCTGTGTGCAATTAATATTGCTCATTAAACATACAATTAAGTTAATTTAAAATAATATTCAGACCAGAGCATTTGATGAGTAAATGTTGATTCAAAAATATTCTAAACAAACGTACCTGGGAAGAGCTGATCATGGCAAGATTCACTGAGACTCAGTAATAGCTCTTTTAGTTTTTAGGAAGATTTGTGAGGGTTGGCTCACCAAAAACTTCTGAAAAAGAAGAACAGCATTATCTGCAAACAATCCTGTAAGACAGAAAGGAAATATTATTACATTACATGCAACTTATACATTACTGTGTGTATGTGTGTGTGTAATTATACAGCCTCTGTAAAGATGCTGTATAATTAAATGTGAAATGCATCCATTAATAAAAGCAAGTCATTAATAACAAGCTATATTCATATGAATTATTAAAAAAATTATTACAAGCTAACAGGACTGTTATCAGTAGTGCGCAAGTCTTAATAATGCTTAATAAGGCTTAGTGTATCCCATCATGCATCATGTTTTGGAATAAATTGTGAGACTTTTTGACGAGATCTCACAAGGGGTCACGGAAACCTTTCCAATGTATGTGAAATATTAATAATAATAATAATTAGATATTGAAAATAATTTTTTCACTTAATTAGAAGCACCGAAAATTTAATTGTCCTCTGTAATAGGGACTAATGAAAAGAGATTTAGAATTTATTTTAAAATACAAAGTTGAATAATAATAAAAAAAAAAAAACTAAAAATCTCTGTAAACACTTAAGTGTGTCCCATAAGGCAGTGGCTCCCAATCCTGGTCCTGGAGAACCCCACCACTGCACATTTGATATGTCTCCCTGTTCAAACACACCAGATTTAACTCATCAGCTCATCAGTGTAGACTCCAAGACCTCAAAAGTGTGTTTGTCGGATAAGAGAGTGTTGGGGCTCTCCAGGACCAGGATTGGGAACCACTGTCCAGGTCATGAAAAGTTCGACACACACTTTTGGTCACCATGCTCACTCGAACACTTGGGCTAAACACAGGCAATACGTCAAATAAATAATCAAGTGATCAATTGCAAAGATGGCAAGTGCGGGTATTTGGACAGTACAAAAGATTAAGAAACAACAAATGCTGTGCAATTTATAACAGCAGTTTGATAAAAAAGGTCAAACTATCACAGACTTACTGCTGCAAATGTCTGCCTCCGCAGCTTTCTGTCTTCTCCATTTCTGAAGGAATACCTCTCCAGAAACACCACAGGGCTGACTGCTTCCTTTACATCTTTTCAGCTAAAAAATAAATAAATAAATAATAATAAAAATAAGAAAGGGGGGGGGGGGTAGAATAAAATAGAATTATAAACAGAATTTTTACAATGTTTTGTGAGCAAAATATTTAAAATATAAACTGATATGAATGAACTGCAAGAGGGGAAAAATGTGTCCTTTTATTTATTTACTTTTTTGGGATTTACATAAAAAGGTATCAAAAGCATGGTACAGTAAATGTGTGATATCTGTCATATAAAAGCACATCAAAAACGACCATTACAGTTGTACAACCATAGTTAGTTTGATGATTATTAATATACCATAGTAAAACTACAGTTACTGTGATAAAAAAACATGGTAAATGTCCCGTTCCTGGGTTTTAACTTCAAATTTAATTTGTTACTATTGTACGTGTCGTGGTTACCATGATTTTACTACAAATTTACATCTTTGAACCTGAAATTAATATTTTGAAAGTCTATGGCACGTCACGTGACCGACAGAGTTTAATAACACTAGTTAGCAGGTGTGTTCATTTAGTTAAACGCAATGAAACTCAAAGACGGCCTCGGATGACTGATATAATACAGCGAGTAAACAATACGGCGCTAATCTGATAAAGAAGACAGAATACATTTTATAACAGGCATTAAAAGAGCGTATTTACATATACTCACCGAACCTGTGGCACATGTAAACTGATGGCAAGTATCGCGATGTGTGCTGAATGAGACTTCTTGAACGTGATTTCATAGTGATAAACTATGAATAAGCGATAAGCGAGAATGCTTACTTAAACTGCTTAAACTGCTTACTTGCAAACGCCTTGGAGCGTTGTTAAACTCACCTTTTAATGCCGTTTTTCCTGCAGTTGAACGTTGCTTTGGTCAAACTCACCGCTGAATGCTGTTTTACCTGCAGTTGAGTGTTGTTAAACTCACCACTGATGAACGCGCTAAGCCTTTGCACAGAGAGCACTTTGATATCAGATTGCGAGGATTTTTAAACCTCAAAAACAAGTTGGAGGGCCAGATAAAAACGATCTCTGTAATATATATAATTTTTTGTAACCTATTCATTTTTATTTTTATTTATTTAGTCTTGTTGCTGTGTGCTGACCCAAGACGTCAAATTTAAACGCTGCTGAGTTCTATAGAAGTCTATCGGAATAACTTGCACGTTGAAAAATAACGCCAAAGGTATACCCAGTGCGTCAAAAAAGTGACGCCAGATCCCTTGACCATGCGTCAGACATTTGACGAGTAGAGAGTGAGACTGTGTTGGTTTTTCATGTTACAATGTGCTACAGTTGTTGCGGGTAATTATTTTCATTCAGTAACACAAGCGTCAAGCTGCCTTGAAGGACAAGAGCTCATCTTTACAGACGGAGACGATCGAATGTCAAATCTTATTTACATATTTAGTAAAACAAATCACTGCGAGATGTTACATTTGTGCAACTGTGTTAATTTTTTTCATTTTCATTGTTTTTTTTTTCTTTTGTAATGGCATATTTTTGATTGTTTCTGAAAAAAAGTTACGTTCAGTTTTATAAAGTTTCGTTCATTTTTATTGAAGCAAATGTAATTCCATGTAAAAACGAGAAACAGGCTCACTCCAGTAAACTGTAATCTGTGCTGCTGTGTTTTGTTGCAGAAAATGCATTCATGATCCTTCCGTGTGTGTTGCCAACAACGAAGCACAATCCAACACTTTTTTAGAAAAGTATAAGAAGCAAAGCAGAACTATCTAAAACAGTTTGGAGATTAAAATAATTGTGAAATAGGTAAAAAAATAAAAATAAATAATAATAATAAAAAACGTGTCTCGTTTTAAATAAAAAAAAAACCTGGTTGACAATAAGTTCAGGCTGAAATGTATTTTTGGTTAAATGGTTAAATAAATGTTCAGCAATATCTTCAAAGGATTTCTGAACTGTGGCAATTTTTTCTCTAAATAGAGCCTACGTCAAGGAAATATTGTGAAATTTTTTACATTTTGTTATGTGGAAATGTTTAAATCGTGTTACAATTAACCCTGCTCACCCTGTACATGTGAAATGCTTTTTACAAACCGTTTCCTGAACGAAAACGGTGCAGAGTTCAAACAGAAATGAATGAACATGGCCTACCTGAAACCAGTTTTGTAACATTTGAGTTTTCTGGTGTATATGCAATCTCATGCGGAATATAGTTTATTGAAGTGAGCAAGTTTTTTCTCTTTAATAATGCGGACCGATTGAACCTTTTAATTACATTGCTCTGAGACCTTCACTTATTACAACTCGTGCGCGCCCACGCTTCAAAATTAATTCAATTCGAAAAATCACACTAAGGATATTGCAGTTCGGAAATTAATGTTGGTAGGCCATATCGTGCAGCCCTAGACTGAACTGTATGAGTGTGTGTGTGTCATTGAAACGCAAATTTAGCTTCAGCCAAGTGACTTTTTGCGACCCACATTGTTCCATCCTGTGACGCACAAGTGGGTCGCGACCCACAGTTTGAAAACCCCTGGACTAGACGGCCCCAGCATTCTCGCCAGGCGGCTGTGTATCCGGTGCGACTCTTGTCCAGACGCTGCAGTCACGCCATCTGCTCTTCAGAGAAGCGCGGTCACGGTGTCTGCGCTTTAAGTTCATTGCGCGTCTACTCTGCGATGCGTGGTAGATTAAACTGTGAGCGTGTTCAAGGTGATACCGTCTTCTTCTTCTAGTAAATTCTCCTTCGGTTGTCATATTTATTCATATTCGTATTCGGGTCATTTCTGGTATGCGGTAACATTTTGGCTTCATAGGTGTTGGAAAAAAAAAGTTACATGATATTTAGGTTTTTTTGCATTCTACCAACATAGTGACATGTTTAACTATTAGGAATGGATACTGGTCAAGATCGGGGACTCAGAAAATAATAATTATGGGTACATTGTTCAGACAATGGCCATGAAAACCCTGTTAGGGACATATAGATAGTTATTACAACATATTAATAATGTAAATGTTAAACAATAATAAGCTTTTCTTGGATAGTATATGTCCCTTATGCCATCTTATTATTATTTTTATTTGAAAAACAATAACAAAACCATTCTTTATAAATAGAATATGTCTTAGAATGTCATAGAATATTATTTTTTAAGAACAGGTACTTTTTGTGCCAATTTTTGCCAATAGGGTTGCAAATAATAATAAATTGATTAGCATATTAGTGTGTTATGTGTAAACCAGGTTAAATAGATGGGTCTTTAATCTAAATTTAAACTGCATGAGTGTGTCTGCCTCCCGAACAATGTTAGGTTGCAGTTGATTTTGATATTCTAGGTATTAGCAAATTGCCTGAGTTTTGAGAGCTCAGTGGACACAGACTACCTGGAGTTTGTTTACTAAGTGTGCAGAACAACCACCCAATAAAGCATTACATTAATCTAACCTTGAGGTCATAAATGCAGGGATAGGCATTTCTGCATTTGAGTTCTCTCGTCACACCCCAGTGCATATGCTATCATTCAATCTGTACCTGCTATTTATGGTGTATCCTGCTTATGTGGAGGAAATAAAAAAAAAGTGTGTGTGTGTGTGGGGGGGGGGATATCTTTTTAACTATACAGTCAAGTCAAATTGTTTTCTGGAATCTCTACCAGTCTCTTGTTCTATATTTTTTTGAATTGCTTAGTAAATCAAGATCAATGCTATCTACTGTTAAGACATTTAAAAATGCATTAAAAAGTCAAATCAAATAGTTTTCTGCAAACTTCTACATCTCCCCAGGTACCACTGTGGTGATTGTGATCTTACTTTATTGTATCATCTTTTAAATAATTGCTTACCAAATTCCTGACCAATGCTATTTACCTCACTATATGCACATACAAACAAACCTGTCGACTTTTATTTACTTTTGGCTTTGGGATAACTACGAGGTTTGCATATTGACTGTGTATTTGACATTATGTTTGGCATATTGGAGGTGTTGAGATTTATAAATATTGTGCTCTCATTTATATTTGGTTTGTTTACCTTTTATTTATTTTCCTTGAACCAGGCAATCATATTGCAGAGTGTATGTCATGTGACCTAATCAGTGACTGAATGAATGCACATGTTTCTGTTTAAATAAAAGTGCGCCAGTCTGAACAAAACTGGTTGATGTGAAACAGTAATCCTATTGTCTGCGTGAGTTACTCTGCTAACAGGTTATGGGCCCAGAATACGGGTGTTAAGTCGTTGGGTAAAAGTCGCAACGAAAACTTAACTGCGTGTACCCGAGTTTGTAAGAGAAATGACATGAGGCTGCAAACATGAGCAGAAAGACAAAAGCAGCGGTATCATCGAGCCGCTGGTCAAGGCTTGTCTTTGACGGAGATGAGAAAAATTATGAGTTATGGGAGACGAAATTTTTCGGTCACCTTTGTTTACAAGGACTGAAAGAGACCATTTTGAATGAGCCTTCTGTCGAAGATGAGGAAGACGGGACGAAAAACGCCGAAGCCTATGCTGAGCTGATACAGTTCCTGGATGACAAAAGCCTGCCGCTGGTCATGAGAGAAGCAGCAGATGACGGACGTGCAGCGCTGGAGATTTTACGTGGATATTATGCTGGCAAAGGGAAGCCCCGGGTGATAAGCTTGTACACAGAGCTAACTTCACTCCAAAAATTGTCGAGTGAGAGTGTTACGGAATATGTCATCAGAGCTGAAACTACAATCACTGCTTTGAGAAATGCAGGTGAGAATCTGAGTGACGAACTTTTGACAGCAATGGTTTTGAAAGGACTTCCAGAGATATTTAAGCCATTTACTATCCATGTTACTCAGAGTGATGTTAAAATGACTTTTGCCGAATTTAAGACAAGACTTCGAAGTTATGAGGACATTGAAAATATGCGGACAACTGCGTCCGGGGACAATGTAATGAAAGCAAGAGCGCAGTTTGGAACAAAATCCACTTTTGCTGACTGTGCAGCTGCAAGTCCTGACATTGTCTGTTACCGGTGTGGCACAATAGGCCATAAAGCAAGGACATGCCAACGTAAACAGTGGTGCAGTCAATGTAAAAATACCACTCACCGCGATGCAACCTGCAGACGGAGAAAGCCGCGGGATAACGCAAGAACAGTGTCCGAGGAGCCGGGTGACAAAGAATATGTTTTTCGGACAAGCGACGCTGAGATGTGGAGGCATGAGGATGAAAGAAAGGGCCTAATGCTGGATGCAGGTGCAACTTCACACATCATCACAGACATCGCAAAGTTCCGGTGGTTTGACAGCAGTTTCCAGGCTGACACACACTGTGTGGAATTGGCTGACGGCACGAGGTGCAACGGAGTCGCTAAGAACAGAGGAGATGCAGCAGTATGTTTGGTGGACAGCACTGGACGACGTTTCAAGACAACGCTAAGGAACGCACTGTACATCCCCACGTACCCACAGGCAGAGGTGGAAAGTAACGAATTACATTTACTCGCGTTACTGTAATTGAGTAGCTTTTTTGTGTACTAATACTTTTTAAAGTATTTTTTTAAATCTGTAATTTTACTTTTACTTAAGTATATTTTGTTTAAAGTATTGTACTTCGCTACATTTTAAAACACATTAATTACTGAGTAAAAAAAAAAAAAAAGAAAAAAGAAAATCGCTCCCTGGAAACTACGTCAGTAAATAATGGGCAGGAGGGCAAACTGGCGCTAAAATCACAAGAAAGATGCAGACGGTCAAAACAGGCGTTAGTGGTGCAAACACCGCTGAAAACGAAACCCCGTCATATTCTGAAGTTGAACTCGAAGGAAATGAAGTGAACCCCTGGCCATATGTATGCTCTATATGCTCTATTATGCAGTGTAAGCTGTACTTGCTTAGGAAGACCAAACTAGCAGCTTATAAAATCTCGACAAGACATCAACCCTTCGCAAGAATGTAGAGGTAAGCTAAATAATTGCATCGTTGCATTGGTGGTTAAAATGAAGCTTTGACATTTTAGCAAGAGGTTTTGCACAAATTAGCCAAAAAGACAGTGGTGAGGACTGTGCTATATATATCATCTGCGATAATATCATATTTTTTGTTTTAATGATGTGCGCGCTTATAGTGCGTTCTTTCACTGTGTGATTCAGTCTCCTAAAATGCATTTAGAATCATAGGCGCCGATACCGTGGAGCACCCACGGAAAATACCGAGCACCCACGGAAAATGAGCACCCACGTGTGCCAGTGCCAGACTGCCAGTAGGCTACATTTATTTAAAATTAAACATTGCAGTTGGCGCTATGAAGCGTCTGCCACACTGTGATTGGTTATGTTGTTGTCAGTGACAGTGACATAACCAGTCGCATGCATGTTCCATATCCTATCCACCAATCACAGCGTTTCTGAAAACGTCCCATCCCCCACTATACAGTGCCGTGCGAGTATGTAATCATTTAATGCTTTCCGTAATCACTAATCATTAATCAGACTAAAATGGACAGATTTGTTATAAAAAAAAGCCAAACCTATTAATATTGATATATCGACATTATTTTACTGGATCTAGTGGCTTTGGCTTTTTGTGAATAAACGTCCAGTATTTTTTCTCTTTCAAAGTTTTGTCTGTCATGTTCTTCCACCTCATTTCATACCCAGCAGTACGTTAATATGTAAATGTTACGGTACATTCCCTAGACTCCTTAAAGTTCGTAACAGGGTTTAAATGGGAACATTTTTCTGCTCAAGTATAGGCCTATATACGGTTTAAAAGAGGAAAAACTAATGGACACAAAAGTAGCCTACTTTTGGACAGAATACAAGTTCTTTGTTAAATACATAAAATAAAAAAATATTTTTTTAGCCTATATGAATAATGGATTCGAAACCTCAAAGAAAAGCCATGCCACTATCAAAAGAAACCTCGAAACATAAATGAGGTAGACATTCCCAGAAACTCATTATTTTAGTCGCAACAATCGGTTAATGGAAACGCTGTCCTTTCGCAATAGTCTTTTAATCAATATTTACAAAACATTAATTTCCCAAGAAGCTGAACGCATTCGCGGTTACGTGTCAGTTAAACTTTTCATCTCCAATCCTGTTTGTATTTTTGAGAAGTGACGCTGTTGTGTGTGTTTGTATCGGCCGCTGTCCATTAGCCTAAGGTTCTGAAATGCAATATTTTTTTAATAGCCTAGTCTATTTTTTTATTTTTTAAATGGCTTGCGCCCTTGAGCACCCACGGAGAAAAACATAAATCGGCGCCTATGTTTAGAATGATCACAAAATTGAAGATATAGGGGCAGAAAATTCACATATTTATATAATTTCATACATTAAATCAAAATCACACAAAGAATGCCGTCTTTTCCTCCAAAAATCATCATGAATATATACATACATACATATATATATAACAGTTCAGTAAACAAGTTAATTAAGAGACTTGCGTTTTAGACACCATATTGCCTTTTTTAGCTCTATTTCTACAACAGAAAATAACTCCAAACACAGCCACCAAAGCACAGTTTTGCGTCTCTGAGCAACGTGACAGTGTTTCGTTCCTGAATGAATCAACCGTTTAAATGATTCGGTTCAATCGCAATGACTCACTTATTAACAGTGACTTGCTGACACATACTGGCCATTTTAATATCACATTTAAAGTATATTTTGATTTTTTTAAATAATTAATTTCTTATAATTTCAAATGAGTATTCAACATTTTATGTTTTGTATATCAAAACATTATTCATGCATTTGTAACTGCAGGTTAAATGCATTCTTGTCCTGCACTAGTGTAATACATCTAAATGCCACTTCCAATGAATCTTCTGCATTTCCTCTGCATTAAAAGATGAGTTTGTTGATACTGATTTGCCTGGTAACAGCCCAAATGTTTTATTATTCTAAATAACTGATTCCTTTAATTAAAAACAACTAGTTTGAGATTAATAGACCTATCCCAGGGGTGTCAAACTCAGTTCCTGGAGGGCCGTAGCCCTGCAGAGTTTAGTTCTAACCCTGCTCCAGCACACATATCATGTAGTTTTCAAATAAACCTAAATGATTAGATTAGCTGGATCAGGTGTGTTTAATTAGGGTTAAATCTAAACTGTGCAGGACTGTGGCCCTCCAGGAACTGAGTTTGACACCCTTGGCCTGTCCCATTTTTGACTCCCTCCCACTGTTAAAATGTAACTAAGTAATTTTTACTCTGAGTAAATTTTAAATGAGCTACTTTTTACTGTTACTTGAGTTGATTTTTAGACTGGTACTTTTACTTGTACTTAAGTAAAATTTCATTAATGTAATGGTACTTTTACTTGAGTAGAATATTTTTGTACTCTTTCCACCTCTGCCCACAGGACATCTTCTCTGTGAAGGCAGCCACCTCGAATGGGGCAACCGTGATCTTCAGAGAAGGGAAGAACGTTCTGCTACATAAAGACGGTACTGAATTCCCCATACACGTGCACAATAAACTGTACTATTTGCACACAAAAGACAACGAGTGTGATGACCAATGTAGAAAATGTTATGACTTGCAGACATGGCATGAGATATTAGGTCATTGCAACTATGGGGATGTAATTAAGCTCGAGAATGTTGTAGACGGTATGAAAATTGAGAATAGAGCAGACAAACCAACCCCACCGTGTGAGATTTGCATACAAGGCAAGTTTATTGAGACTAGAAACCGAGAGCCAAAGCAGCTCTAGAAATGGTACATGCCGATTTAGCAGGACCTATAGAGCCAATGTCCAAGGACGGCCATAAATATGCATTATCTTTCACAGATGATTATTCTAGTGCGGTGTTTGTATATTTTTTGAGAAACAAGAGCGACACAATTCTGGCAATTGACATCCTGCCTTGTGTGTGCGGTTTCTCTGTCTTGACACACAACATGAACATGTCATGACTTACAGGTGAATGAGCAAAATGAATGTTTGGAAATGTATACTGATATTTCCTATTGATACACTACAGCAAAATAAATAATTGACATAGCCATTTTTAGCTGGTGAAAATTTGTGTTGTAATAATTTTAACCACCACTGTGTTATATTCATTACATTCACACTGAAAAATATAAAGACAATGCTTCTAAAATGAGAATAATGCCATAGAACATTTTGAGTGGAATACTGGATTGACTACCAAACACCATATTGAAGATATGTGCCACAATATAAAATTATACTACAACCACTACTAAGATTAATACCTTTACTATGCCAAACATAATGTCAAATACACAGTCAATATCCAAACCTCATGGTTATCCCAAAGCCAGCCAAAAGTAAATAGAAGTCTACACGTTTGTTTGTACTATATGTGGATATACGTAGTGAGGTAAATCGCATCAGTCAGGATTTGGTAAGCAATTATTAAAACATGATACAGTAAAGTAAGAACAAAATCACCACAGTGGTACCTGGGGAGATGTAGAACAAGAATCTGGTGGAGTTTGCAGAAAACTATTTAATTTGACCATTTTATGAAATTTTAAATAGGACTGTATGGTGAAAAAGCTGACATTAGTCATGATTTTGGCATGTAATTATTAAACAATGAACAGTAAAATGATATGGAAATCAGCACATTGGTACTTGGGGACATGTAGAACAAGAGACTGGTGGAGATTGCAGAAAAAAAAATGATTTTAACCTTTTATGAATTTTACAAATTTATATTGTGTATAGTGAGAGAGAGCATTTTTCATGATTTTGGCATGCGATTATTAAAGAATGATACAGTAAAATTATATGAAAATCACCACATTGAGTTTGCAGAAAACTATTTGATTTTAAAATTGATTTTAATTATTTAATTATGATTTTCAAATATGACTTATTAAAGAATGAAACAGTGAAATGACATGAAAACTGTTTAATTTTGTCCTTTTCAGTATCTTTTTTCCCCTCACTTTATTTTTGATTTTCTCCACATAAGCAGGATACACCATATAATAGCAGGTACAGATTGAATGATAACATATGTACTTACAACTTTTAAAAAAGTGAATGAATTCCATCCTTCTAAAGAAAAAGAAAAAGAAAATACATGGATCCAGTTTATATAGAATAATGTTAACTGTAAGTAGAAAAGAAAACAGTTGTAAAAACATAATCCAAATTATGCATTAATTTAGCAGCATTCCACATGAAAAAATGGGAAGTATACTATGGAAGCCCGTTTCTGCCACAGTTGTGAAAAATATGATTCTGTAAATCAATTAATGAGAAACTTATAATCTCATAATTATGACTTAGTATCTCGTTATATTGAGAAACTCTCTCTTAATATTGACTTAGTTTCTCATAATAACGACTTAGTATCTCATAATAACGACTTAGTTTATCATAATAGCAACTTAGTTTCTCATAATAATGACATAGTTTCTCATAATTCAGTACAGAAATTAATGAACATGCATATTTTATACACCTGGAATTCAAGTGGACCCAAAATATGAATGCAACACAAAGCAGCATTGCTTACGAATTTTCTATAATGGCTTTCTATTGTGAAACGCTTAACGTGAAACTTTGGATGTTGTGTTCAAATTCTGGGCTCTTATGCTTGCCTGTATGCATGATCAATAATATTGTATCCTGAATTTGTCACTGTACTTTAAGCCACATTAAGCATTTTTTCACGTACGCATGTCCGGCAAGAAGCGATGTAGGATGCTGAAGCATAGATATGTATCTTCATAAAATACATGTGATTTTTTTTGGAATATGTTCCTCTATATCTGAAGCCATGAAATATCATGCTGGCAGAGTAACTTGTTGGTAAGTGCTAAAAGTTAATAAAAGACTACATGCCGATAATTTATCTGAATTCATTATTTAATGACAGATTGTAGCATTATACACTTTAGATTATGGAACAAGCAATGTTTGCGCTGTTCCTGCATGGCTTTGACCAACAGATGCTGCTAGTGTGCCGTCAATCTTGTGTTGCGCATGCATCGATTAAGATTATTTTATTTTATTTTTATTTTTGTATTAAGGGAAACTAAGTCATTATTATGATAAATGTTCTCATTATTACGAGAAACTATGTCAATATTACGAGAAATGTTCTCATTATTACGAGAAACTGTCATTATTATGAGAAACGAAGTCATTATTAAGAGAAAGTTTTAGACTTGTAATACCAAACTCTGCTACTTCACTTTGCTTCGTAGACACTTTGCTTCGGAGTCTGGAAGGGCATAATTGACAAGCGTTTACTTTCTCGTGGGTGGGGGATCTTGTCTGAAGTTTAAAATAATTGGTGTACTCGTAAGCCAATCACATAACGTTTGGTTATGACATGTGTTATGCGGCTCAGCCACCTCGAACTTCTGCTGTAAACACAGGTATGCTGCGAAAATAAAACCATTGAGCAAATTTTGCTGCCTCCTTAAACTGATCCTGCATGAGATCAACCAAAGGGGGCACAATTACAATTATCACCTTGCCGGACTTTTGCCTCTCCAGTTTCTCGCTGACGATCAGTAACAGTTCATAAATTAAATTCTTCCCAAAACATGTTGGGAGTAGGGCAACAACATCACCTCCATTCTTATTGTAAAACAAACACTCTTCTTGTTAGGGCTTCAGTTGGTAAATGCCAGGAATATTCTTCACAACAGAGCGAATATAATCGTTTTCGATTTCACTAACATAAACTACAATCCTAAATTTGGTGCTTAGCTTAGTCTCTATGTCACGGCTCTCAGCCTGCCCTCTGTTCCTTGACTGGACAGCTGTTTTGGAGCCGGAAGAAATCTGGGAGATGGTTCGCTATCTCAGACTGAGTACAGAAGTGAACTGAAATTGAGTGGAAGTACGAAGTCTGACATAGTCAAGCTAAAAAAGTTTCTCATTATTATTAGAAACTGTCATTATCATGAGAAACTAAGTAATTATAACGATAATGTTTCTCATTATTACGAGAAACTATGTCAATATGATGAGAAATTTTCTCATTATTACAAGAAACTGTCATTATTATGAGGAACTAAGGCATTATTACAAGAAAGTTTCTCAATATAACGAGATACTAAGTCATAATTATGAGAAAGTTTTTCATTATTGTGACTTACAGGATCATACTTTAAAAAATACTTTATTTAGGAAAATTCCTGTAGTCTCACATAATATTTTATTATATGTTGTGGCTGACATCTGCTTGTAATGCTTATCTTCCCACTTTTGCACCAGTGTTGGATCCAGAAGTGCCCCCCCCCCCCCCATTATTGTTTTTTTTTTTATTGTTGAATTTAAAAAAAAATGTCTTTAAGAGCTACAAGCCATTAACCAAACCAACCAGCTATGATGTAAATCACAATATTACTAATTTTGATCTGAGCAAAAAAATAAAATATTCTGAAAAAATCAAAGGTATAAAAAAGACAAAAGGTGTAAGACTACTTAATGACTTTAATGAGGGAAGGAACTATATTCCTGTTAAATACTGCAAATGACATATCACACACACACACACACACACACACACACACACACACACATAAGTAAGTTATAAGTCATAAGAAGAAGAAAAACAAGCTACACCATGCAATATGCTACAGATCAGGTTTTCTGAAACAATCCAAAAGAAAAACCTGATACGGTGTCTTTGGGACTGAACATAACTCAGCTCCACTTTCTGTCAAATGTGAACATGTGTGTGTAAATTGCTCTACTAGAACATCAGTTCATCATCACAACCTTTAATTTAGGGCTGTGCCTGTAGACGATAGTATTGTGTATCGACAATAGCCAGAGATTACATTTCACTGCTGGTCATATGCTCTCCATATAACCATGTATGTGACAAACAAAAATCTTGGAATCTTAGCATTTATTCTTAATTAAGGCTCAACCCCAGTCTGTGTAAACATGTTAGTGCATGTTTTTTGTATCTATGTCTGAGTTCTCAATCAGAGTCACAATGGTGACAAAATATGAATGCTGTTAATCCTGGAGTGCAGGCATGGTGGGCTCAAAGAGCACATTTTACCCACACTTCCTTTGACTATGAATTGGAAAATGGCTCCATACAGACAAAACAAAAGTTTTCATTGTCTGAGGTCTCAGATTCCCCAACCTTGACTTTCAACATTCTTTTTCCATGCTTTCTCTGCTTTTTATTTTGCTTGCCTTTATTCTTTCCTAAAATACACTTTCTTTAATTTTTGCTTCCTTGTCTCTATTCTTCTTGCAATCAATGCTTACTTCACTGGTGTATCAGTGAGTACTGCCTCTTTTTTCCTGATTCTTTCAAAACACTCCTGTCTTACACCTTATTTACACTGCACATGTCTGTGGTGCATTATGGCCCCGACCCGGCCACCAGAGCTGATCATGCTTACTTACCAGCACCACGGCAAGTTTCTGAAGTGGCTCTCCACGCTGCATCACTAAGATAGGCTCCTATGTTTTTGATGGATAATAATAATAATAATAATATTCGTCTTGCTGTTGTCAAAAAATAAAATTCATGCATTTAGCAGACGCTTTTATCCAAAGCGACTTACAGTGCATTCAGGCTATCAATTTTTACCTATCATGTGTTCCCGGGGAATCGAACCCCCAACCTTGCGCTTAATAGCGCAGTGCTCTACCAATTGAGCTACAGGAACACTATAAAAATAAAATAAAAAATCAGCAACAGCGATATCTCTGGCTATTGTCGATACACAATACTATTGTCTACTGGCACAACCCTAAATTGAAGGTTGTGATGACGATTTGTTTCCTTACCATAATGTATTCCCCTGAAAAAAAAAAAAAAGTGTCTCACAGCTCCGGGAAAGGCCTCCAGTAGCAGAACGAAACTGTCAGGATGGACTCGGGACACAGATGGTTGGTGAATTCAGAACAGTGTTTATTATTAAAAGGTACAAGTGCTCTGTGAATCTTCAGTTCTTGAGTGCTCGGTGAAGCTCCGGTCCTCAAGTGCGGGCTGTATGGTAATCACATGGAACGGGATATCACACAGGTGAGTTCGCTCGGAACATAGGTTTCAAAGCCACAGTCACTGATCGCTCATTAATGTTCTCTTCCTTCCTAGATGCCAAAGACAATACCAGCTCGGGATAATCACAGGAGACTACGGCGACCGTCGAATCACTTGTCGTTACATGGTGATCCGAGGTCCTGGAAACAGCAGAACAAGGACACAGGTTAGCATAACACAAAGGTGAGTAAACGTTACGTCTGGCTTGCAGGACCTTAGGAGACAACTTCAACGGAGACTGTTCCTGTTGAAAGCTTGACAGGGAACTGAGGTACGGGTGAGTGCTTTTATAGTGTAAAATATATATCTCCAATCTATGTGTCTATATATATTTCACAGAATGTGTGAATGGGAAATAAAGCATTAGGTCATAAATCAAAAGTACTTTAACAAATTAGCTTGTAATCATTGTATAATTTATTTTAAAATAATGTATAGATTTTTAAACAGTGGATGATGAATCAAATGTTTAATGACATTTGTAAGCCCTAACTAATGATATGTTAAGCATTGTATGATGTTTGTTAATAATTTATTAATTAACCTTTTCATCGTTTTAATCATGAACCATTTGTCAAAATCATTTGAAGAGTTTTAAAATGATATGTTAATCAGTAGGTAATGTTTAATAGGTACATTAGTAAACATTAACAAGAAGGTTATCTCATGTGAATAAGAAGTTAACAATTATTTTAAGTCAACAGTACCCAAGTATACTTTATTAACACGTTTTATGTACAAACCATTTTAAGTAATGCACACTTAAAATTAACACACTACTTTACTTAGAATTTTTAAGACAATCTGTTTCCTGACTTTTTCTAAGTAAAGTCAACTTATTACAATTTACAGTTTACCTTTTTTCCCACCCATCTAACTGTTTCCATCACCATGTTCCATTAGGGGCTTTTTGACCTTGATCTTGATGATTGTTTTTAATCATATCCATTCAAAGATCTCTGGTAATGATGATAAATTGTTCTTATGAGTAACGTTTGATAATTCAAAAATTTGGCATCTTCTGACTTTTTACGTCTTTCTTCACACAGTAGGCTACTATCACCTTGTGGTTTTTCTTTCTTTAACCAGGGCAGAAAGTCATATATCAACTGTTAAACACAGACTTGTAGTAGGCTATAGAAGGTCAAATTACTAAATTTCCATGCCAATCTGTGTTCATTTTGGTCTCAATCAACGTTATGCCCCTGAGTCTCGGAGTAACAAACGTCGATAATTACATCAATGATGCATAAAGGCCAAAAGCTGAAGTCTGAAATATCTCCAATTGGAATAATTGGTCACTTAAATGCAACTTTGCATTTAAGTGACCAATTATTCCAATTGGAGATATTTCCAACATCACTGCATTCTTATATATTACTCACAAACGAAGACTTATAAGAAGACACTTGCTTTCATTTTAATGAAACAGGCCAAGTGGGTCGCTTACTTGCAGGTTATTAGCGCCATCTAGTGGAAGATGCAAATGACGTTCCCAAGCATCTGCATATTCATCAAGACCACATGAACCCAAATGTTATCTGTATAGCAATGATAAAATAAGAAATAATGTTATAAAACCTCAACATTAAGCTGCTTAAATTAAGATGCTATCCTGATACCTTGTACCTTCACATAGCATCTTTAGGTTATAATAACATTACAAATTTAAATCCATGTTTTGATTTTCAAAGATTTATTATAAAATTGTTTATTTTATTTTTTTCCCCCCAAAATGCAATAAATCCATGATACTTTTTTTCTTCTCAAAATGCAATTAATCCATTGAATTAATATGTAGTTATTTTTCATATTGAAACTGTTGAAAATACACAACATAGTAGCCTAAGTTGATCCACGTATATGATAGCCTCTGAACTTGGTCAATGCTAATTATATTATATCATAATCAATACTTATATACAGGCACAGGATTAAAAATACATTCATCAGTCATCGCTTCAAAAATGAATTCAGTGGGTTCATCTTGTTAATGCTATAAATTAATTTCATCATGATGAACAAGAACATGAACAACATCACATTAGACCACAGACATTTCAAAATGACATTTCCCTTACATTCAACTTCCAAAAGTGCATTCATCTTTGCCATGTTACATTCATTTAGTTGATTAGTGCTATGTGCTGTATTAAAGAAACATAAATGGTATGAATAAAAACACAAAGGGCCCTATTTTAACGATCTGAAACGCAAGTGTCAAAGCGCAAAGCGCAAGTAACTTTGTGGGCGGGTCTCGGCGCTGTTGCTATTTTCCCGGCGGGATAAACGGCTCTTGCACCAGGCGCAAATCTAAAATGGGTTGGTCTGAAGTAGCTTCACTATTCATAGGTGTGGTTTGGGCGTTACGTGAAATAAACCAATCAGAGCATCATCTCACATTCCCTTTAAGAGCAGGCTCGCTTGTTCTAAAGCGGATTCTCTTGGTCGGCGTTACGTCACAAATCATGTGACCTGCATAGCAACAAGCCGCCGCCGTGTTTGAAGGGTAAAACAAACCGAAGGCAATCAAGGCAAAGCCCGAGGAAAATCAAAAAAGGTATCTATTCACAGAAGTTTTGTTGTGGATTATGTCAGTTATGGATACTAACGGACTACTTTGTATTAATGATGAATGATATCTGTGTATGCGAATGTATGTCGGTGGTGAGAAGTGAAGTGAATGTAATAAAACACTCATGTAAAGCGCTTTGTGACTAACGTTAGATGTATGTGAAAGGCGCTAGCAGCTATACAAATACAGATCTTCTTTCTTCTATTACAGAATGTCTTATCAATATATAGAAAGTCTACTTGCGCCTGCATTGACCAGGTACCACAGAAAGCTGTCGCTTGTAGGTTTAACGTTACAATCTTGTCCCTATCGACATCCAGCTGAGTCCTGGGAGAACAACCCAAAGGCATGGCCCAGGCTCGAGTATCCAGACATATACAATTATCTCATCAAATCCCCTGGTATGAACACCATGTGTACATACCATGTGTCCTACACTTGCAGTCATGTTTAAATAGGAGGAGCAAACGTAATGGTAATCGGATGTAGGCCGCCATAGTTTTGTGCTGTGTGGTGTAACACCTCGTCCAATCGCCTGGAGCCATTTCTCTCTCCTTTCTGGTTCAGTTGCCTTGCTAGGTATCATATAAAATGAGAGGTCACTCCTCATTACGCTGTTGTTTGTGCAACTAACAACACAACAGTTTTTAGGCATGATTCTCGGCAGTTTTGCGCTTGTTTGTCTTCCGCTTCGTGTTGCTTAATGGCGAGCGCTTGTTTGTTTTACCCTTCGCCGCGGTTGCTATGCGCGCGCAGTGCATTATGGGAGTAAAAGTCCCGGATGTCCGACCTCGAGAATTCCTATTATAACGGCGGATTTGCCAGACGCGCGCCAGGAGCGGTTCACAGCCAAGGAGAGCAACGCTCTCGTCAGGGACGTTGGGGATGGAGAAACCCACCCAAAATAACTTCGGTTAAAAAGGCGTATTATAATTTGGGTAAATGTGTAAGCTAGATGTATGCTTTTATAATAAATTGTCTATCTATCTATCTATCTATCTATCTATCTATCGTAATAATGTATGATTTTTCAAAAATGATAACTGCTGCTTCTGTGTAGCCTAGATGAGAGAATCGTGCGCGTTGTTCACACGCTACATTGATTATGGCCAAGCATGCGCCCTTAAAATAGCATATGAATAACATGCGCAACGCGCCACTGACTTTAAACTATTTTTTCCTGGTTAGTGGCGCAATTGTTTTCTAAACCTGCAAAATAGCATGAAGGAACGTTTGCGCCGGAACACACCTCCTTTTTTGCGCTGAACCGCCCAGGGAGCGCAAGTTCATTCCCTAGTTTAGCGACGTGCTTCTGTGGAGGGAAAAGCACGCTTTGCCCGGGTGCAAAATAGGAATGACACATGCGTCGGTGTACAAAGTCAATTGCGCTGGGTGCAAGATAGGGCCCTAACACTGACAAACTACGGAATATCGCATTCATAATCAAGTGTAACTCATCTAATGAACGCGATATAGCGTAGCTTGTCATTGATCTATGGCTCTGTGTATTAAATGTCACTTCATCTAAAAGCCCGTGATGGAGATTTACGGGTTCTATTAATCACAGTATCAGCTTTTGACTATTTGAGAAGAAGGGCTGCATGATAAATCGCATGTGATGACGAGTAAAGCCGACAGAATCAATTTGTGAGTTTGTTGATCACAAAGTACAAAGTAGAGGAATAATTCTAAGATGCGGATTGTTTTCAAACAAATAGTCATTGATTCCAAGCGCCGCCATTACTGTCTACAATGCGTGGAATGGTGCACTGTGATTGGTTATTACTGTCTAGAGTGCGTGGAATTGTGCGCTGTGATTGGTTGAGTGGATATATCGCATTCTGTAAAAAATGTCTTCTGGCGATCATACATACAGTCGGCATCTAGTCATAGCTGGGGGCGTGGCGAGGGCGGAGTCGGCGTGGGGGAAAACACTGAGAACATCGTGTGTATTTGAATGGCAAAAATGCACATATTGAGCGCTCATTCCCAGAGACACGTAGAACAATTGTAGTCTCTTTTAACTTTAATATTCATATACACTAGTCCAAATCGATATTTAATTCATTTTACAGCCAAATTCCGTGACGTTCTGCTTTATACAGCAAGTTCTATTTTTGACTGGATTCCGCGATTGAATTGTTTCGCAAACACAGACGGGGTAAATTTATGAATGAAAGTGTAAAAGTTCTGACACAAAACTAAGTTGTTACGTGTCCACACGCTTTTTTAAGTGGGTTTATGTTCGACACTAGGCTAACGTTACATAGTTTTGCTTCTGGTAGAATGATAAGGCTAATTATGCATGCCACTTTCTGAAACAACCTTACACAGTTTTGATAACGTTAATAATGAACACGATGTTAATATAGCCTGCCTGTGATGAAATGCCGACTGCACACATACACATGCTTAGTCTTGGGATTCCACAACTTCCCTTGATCATCCTCACAACTTATTGCTTGTAGCCATTTTGTCATCCTTTCCGGCTCTGTATGTTTATTAGGAAGGATGTAGAACTTCAATTCATAATTTGTTAGTTTATTGGAGGTACAGAAAACTACACAGCAACTCTTCGACATGATTGTCCCGTGTATTTCAATTGGCGCCAAGGCAATGTTTTCCCCCACGGGCTAAATTCACATCACGTGATTGGGCGTTCCCGGGGGCGTTCCCAGACCAACCGTCTGTATCTACAGACAGTAAAAGAAATCGACACTGCGACCCCATTGGATTCAACGGAGACAAGTAAAGTCAATTAGAAGCACGCACTTCCTGGGGGTCGAGCGTACTGCGTAGACTCAAGGTGCGTTCCATTCGACAGGGTCCCTACGCAGTGTTCACTGCTCCCTACTCCCTGAGCACGGTATATCAGTTGAAGTGGACTTCACTGACAATAACCGCTCATTTGGAACGCCCTGCAAACGTCGTCAAAGAAAGTCAATAAAGGGGTCGCGCAGATTATGATATAACATAAATATATATGACTACATTAATATTTTAATTTTTATTTACAATCACATTTAAAATATGTACACTATACAATAAAAAAAGAAAAAACATTGAGTACTATATAATGAAAAACGTATGTTTATTATACACTTTAATTGACTATTGCCGCTATTACTTGACTATTATCAGAATTGAAGCCCTGCTGTAACTGTCATGCAAATATGAAAATAAACTTTTATTTGGTTAACTGTGTATATATGTGTTTTTTTTGGTCATATAATTGCATAGCGGTCTCGTGCGCCTTCTTCCCGCGCACAGCCGTATAGTAAAGGGGTAAATAAAGTAAAATAAAGAAAAATGGCAGAGCCTCATCTGCTTCTAATCGCTTTTACATTATCATACCTTTTTACAATCCGTAATGAATATGAACGAAGACAGCGAAGACGGCCGTTCTGACTGGTGATGACGTGTTGTGTGTAATGACAGGTGGGGGATAATCGCTTTCCACAAAAAAAAAAAAAAGATAATCGCTTTCCACTTCCTGTGAAGTGATGTCTACTGTGCGACAGATAGTCCTAGGTTATGACGCAATCATTAGCCTATTTTTACAAAAACTGCTTCTACGGGACCATAACGTAACATACAAGGTAATTGGGCCTTTTATACATTTTCGTGTTTCTTTAGAAATAATGAATGGACAAATGGAGTCTTTAAATGCCTCAGATGTAAAGTTATTCGCTGTCAAAGTTACGCCAAAATGAATGGGAGTCAATGGAATGCTAACAGCAGGTGGGGGTACGCTAGCCAATGGCGGCACCCAAGGGTGCTTAAAAAAAAATATGAAACCCTGCCCCCCTGGGCGATAGTCGCTGTTTGGAAAAAAAGGTAGAAAACATGACTTAATAACTCTGCGAATATCGCATTTTGCGTAAGATAAAAAATTTGCTTTTCAATACAGACCAGAAACAATACTGATTTTGGTGGAAAATCAATAAAAATAAAAATAAATAAATAAATAAAAGGCATTTATCGCGTTTTGGAACCAAACTCTTTATTATATATGTTCACTCTAAAAATTTTTTATATTTTATATATTTTATATTACAAAAATCTGTTTATTGTTAACTGTAAGTTATTTAACATAAACAACTGATGGTATAAATGGTTTAAACATTACTGTATATGACATTTTAGTGTACAATACTGTAAAATGTATGGTTTTTGAATGTAAAATTATGAGTTACCATATAATTGTAGATGACTAGATATAGTTGTGTTTGTTTCTTCACTGGAACAGATTTGAAGAAATGTAGCATTACATCACTTGCTCACCAATGTATCCTCTGCAGTGAATGGGTGCCGTCAGAAAGAGAGTCTAGCAAGCTGATAAATACATAATCCATAAATATCCCACACGACTCCAGTCCACCAATTTACAATCTATCAATTAAAAATCTTCAAATCATTTCTTACATAATATGCTTACGTAATATTGATTTTTCCAGTGAATGACTGACTTTTGAGGTCCAGAAGAAAGATTGTCACAGCTGAAAAATGTTACAATACGTGAATGACAGCAATCTGAAGACATCTCTCACAACCTAGTCAAATTTTGGCCTGCCTTATTCCTTTTTTATCTCATCAGTCGCATTGCAATTTCTTTTGTGCAGTTTTGACAGTTGACTTGGTGTGTCATATGTTAGATATGATCAGAGTTCAAAAGAAAACTTATTTCACAGAAGTCTTAAAATGTACAGTAAGTCCCTAAAGGAACTAATGCCCATTATGGCTTATTAACTATAAAATGGTACTATTCAGTACTAGCTGAATTGTATTCAAATACAATAAATAAAACAAATATTAAACATGTAAGATAAATTCAATTTACTGCATAAATCACAAAAACAAACAAAAAAACTTTTTCTTGTTTTAAGTATAGTCATTTTAATCACAAAGTCAGATTTTATTAGAATTTAGTAGCTGCTCTTTTCCATGATCTGCTAATTTCCATTCATAAAGGTACCAAAAACATGTTTTCTGTGAGAAATTACTTGAATCTGTCACACAAAGCTTCGTATATCAAATTGTTTCAGAAGATATTATGTGATACTTTGCACATGTTGTATGAGACACTTTTTTTCTTTTTGGAGCTTGACAGCTCTGGTTTTATAATATGGTAAAAGATAAACTTTGACATTCTATGAAATATCTTGTGTTGTTACTCTGAAAAAAAGGGGAAAAACAAGAGTCTCAGAGTCTCTTCCCAAGATGGTCACCAGCCCAGAGCCAATTCAGAAGATGGCCACCACACCAGAGCCTCCAGCCATCATAGATGTCAAGTCGCAACCCTTGACGCCTTTGGAGTGAGAATGGGTTGCAAGTCACAGACATCAGCTGTCACTTCAGTGTCCCTGGTCATTGTGAACATTGCATTTGAAGACACCCAGACATTCCACAGACGTTTGACTTGGTTTCCAGTTTGGCAGACCCAATAATGGTTTCAGCTGGAGGAGCTGGCATTCCAAGGGCCTCAACACTGGGCATCACAGAAACTGTTCCTCTATCCTCAGTGCTTCCTGTAAAGGCGGTTGCCATTTTCTGTGTTTGGGCTACACACTGCTCTTTAGAGGTGGAAAGTAACTAATGATAAATACTTTTGTTACAGCACTTGAATACATTTTTTCTACTTTGGTACTTTTACTTTTACTTGAGTAGAATAAAACTAAAGTAATCAATTTAGCTACATTACAATAATGCAGCATTTCCACCAAAATTACCCAGAACAGTTGTATCAGGGTTTTTTTCCCCAGGAACTATTCCCACCCCAAGACCTGTTGCTTTCTGCATTTCCACCGTGGTCTAAGTACCGTGAAGATTAGGCAAATAGTCTGGTGACGTAGGTCTGCACACGTTTCTCAATACAAAGTATGCAAATTTTGGACTTGCACATTCGACTCAGGAGTGTGATGTCTGTGACGACACAAATCCCGTAATTCTGCAAACAGCAGCATACTTAATAACATCACTCAGCTCACCTCGGCTACTGCAATTTTCCTCACTGAATATTTACAATAAAACAACACAGGATACCAAATACCACTGCCTCCTTTCGTTTTTCATTTAAACATAATAATAGCCGCAGAAATGTACTTAGTTCAGGTATATACTACAGACATTACAATGAAACAAAATATTATATCAATTGCCTTTTTATTTTCATTTTAACATAGAGATAAACTGAATACATACCAAATATTACCTGTTAGATTTACCCAAAGCAAATTATATTTTATGTTTAACCACTAAAGAGACATCAGAGCGGCAAAATGTCAGAAGGACTAACCGAGTTGAGACTGCTCTAGGTGGATACATGAGTACTGAGCTCCCGCTGATAGCGTGGAGCTGACCGTCTCCGAAATCAGTGAAACACATTTTTAAATAGGCGCTGTCTTTATGAATAAACCGCAGATTTGAGTTTTAAACAACTACATTTTTGCCTGAAATAGTTTTAAAATTACATTTCATGACATAATAACAGCAATATTTTGAAAATGATCCAAATAAATGGTTAAAATCACAATGCTGTGTTAACTCAGCCAATCAGCATGTTTAGCGCCCAACTCCCACTCCCGAAAGTTCTGTAACATTGAAAAAGTACTACAGTATCTTGCAAGCAGGAACTTTCTGAGGGGCATTTTTTTTACCTGGAACTTTATTTAATTCCTGGTTCCTGTGGTGGAAACACACCGAGTACCAGCCCAAAGTCCCTATATCCTGGGTAAAGTTCTCTAATGAGAGAAACACACTAATATTAGCGTAGATGCCATTCTTCTAATGATGCAGCAAGTACATTGGGTGTTATGGGAAGTGTTCCCCGTTCCGGTTTACCTAATTAATGCACCCTAAAAATCCTTTAACGGATTTTGATATTAGAAGCATATTAGTGTGTTATATGTAAACCAGATTAAAGAGATAGGTCTTTAATCTAGATTTAAACTGCAAGAGTGTGTCTTTCTCCCGAACAATGCTAGGTAGGTTATTCTAGAGTATATAAACAAGATAGAAGTCTATGTATGACCGGACAATTTATTCATATTGAAAACGTGACAATATGGACATTATGGAGCGCTAAATACTCTCATTCTGCATGTTTCATTCATACTCAAAGCCAGAGGGTGCTCTCACACAGAAAGTCCAAAACGGTCCAGTAGCCTTATTTATTTTATTATTATTTTGATGTAATTGTATTTATTTATTTTTTATTGTTTTCCAACACATAATATAAAGTTACTGATCCAATATAAACTACAACAAAGAAATATAAAATATACAGTATAGAAGTAATTTATGACATGCAGGAAATCCCTAATATGGACAAAGGCATCCCATTTGTCACGCCCATGGACTCATTATGTTGTGTTTTCTCTCCATTTGTTCCATTCCCCATGTGCTCCATTATGTCCTAGTTTCTGTCTTTTCTTGATTGTCATTATGTTCAGGTGTGTGTCAGTAATTATCTTCATTAACGTTCCCCTTATAATTTGCTTTCTGTTCAATCTTTGGTTGTCCGGTATTGAGTTGAGTTTACTTTGATGTGTTTGTGTGTCCTTACCTCTCTGTGTATTACCCTCTCTGTGGATAATTAAAGACTTTGATCTTCATCTTCGTTCCTGTGTTGTTCCTTTGTGCTCCACATCGTGACAGAATATCGGATCATAAACTGTTACCTCCGTTTGTCAACACTCTGTTTTCTTTCCAGTTTTTCCTCTGCTTTTTTATTTTCTTTGTGTTCATGGATCCCCTCATTCGCCCCAAATTATTCCTCCTCCTGCTGGAACAGGAAGGACATTCTCTCAAGGACCATACAAGGCAGTTTCTGTTGCTAGCTAACATCACCAACTATCCGGACAATGCACTCTGCGCTTTCTAATATGATAGCCTGAATTCTGAGTGCAGAGCATTGTAATCTGAAGATGGTCCTCGGGAAGAATTTGCCGCCTTTGTGGAGTTGACTCTGGCGAGAAACGGGTCGCCACTTACGCGAGCTGGATATGGTGCACCAAAAGGGCCAAAATGAAGAGGACTGCTTTAACACCATCAATTTGTTGCAGTGAATCAAGAGGTATCATAGCGATCACAAGTGCAGTATGGAGTAGCTCAAGGCTCAGTACTAGGGCCATTACTTTTCACACTTTACATGTTTCCCTTGGGAGATATCATCATGAAACACAGTGTTAGCTTTCACTGTTATATGCTGATGATCTTCAGCTCTATATTTCTTCTTGGCCCGGCGAAACATATCAAATTCTGGTGCTAAATTCTGAAAAAACTGAGGTGTTAATAATAGGACCTAAAATCTCGGCATGTAATAAACTAGAACACTGTCTAAGACTTGATGGCTGCTCTGTCAATTCTTTGTCATCAGTTAGGAACCTAGGTGTGCTATTTGATAGCAATCTTTCCTTAAAAAGCCACGTTTCTAGCATTTGTAAAACAGCATTTCTCCATCTCAAAAATATATCTAAATTATGAACTATGCTCTCAATGTCAAATGTAGAAATGTTAATCCATGCATTTATGACCTCAAGGTTAGATTATTTCAATGATTTATTGGGTGGTTGTTCTGCATGTCTAATAAACAAACTCCAGCTAGTTCAAAATGCAGCAGCTAGAGTTCTTACTAGAACCAAGAAGTATGACCATATTAGCCCGATCCTGTCAACACTGCACTGGCTCCCTATCAAACATAGTTTAGCACCTCAGTAATTGAACAAGCTTTTCTTACAGTATAGTCCTCCACTTCCCATAACACCCAATGTACTTGCTACATCATTAGAAGTATGGCATCTACGCTAATATTAGCCTGTTTCTCTCTTATTCCGAGGTAGCCATACCCACCAGATCCAGTCTGTATCCAGATCAGATGGTCAATGCAGTCACCTGGATAGAGTACGTATCCAGAGCAGATGGTAGTTCAGCACCCAGAAATTACCTCTACAGCCCTGAAAGACAGCGGAGACCAGGACAACTAGATGAGCCCCAGATACAGATCCCCTGTAAAGACCTTGTCTCAGACGATCACCGGGACAAGACAACAGGAACCATTTGAGTCCTCTGCACATTCTGACTTTGCTGCAGCCTGGAATTGAACTGCTGACTTTGTCTGGTCAGCGGAGAACTGGCCCCCTGACTGAGCCTGGTTTCACCCAAGATTTTTTCTCCATTCTGTCACCAATGGATTTTTGGTTCCTTGCTGCTGTCGCCTCTGGCTTGCTTAGTTGGGGATTTGCTTTGCAAATGATTGCAAAGATACTATTTAAACTGAACTGAACTGGATGTTGACATTACTGAATTCAACTGCCTTTATCATTTTGCATTATTGACACTGTTTTCCTTATTAATATTGTTCAGTTGCTTTGATTCTACACAAATCAAACAATTCATCCATTAAACACATCAAAACAACATTTCCTGTAACATACCTGCAAAGTGGAGATACAACACGTGGAAATAAGGATTTCAATGCACAGAGAATAAATCAGTTCTACATGAAACATTATGAAACTATACTTTATTAGCCTTACCAAATTCCCTTCACAGGTATCTTAAATGATTCAAAGAATGGAAGAAAAGGACTGGTATACAAGAAAATCTCTGTTTATTATTACAAATGGCATGGTTAAAATGTTGAAGGTTGGCAAACAATACTATCCATAGGCACGACACAAATGACTAACAGCAAAACCTCACTATCACACAAAATCAGTGAATCAGACCCCGCAATCTCAGTTAACACAGCACCCCCAATAGGACAAACCCAGCACACAGCAAACTCCAAACTGCATAGTACATGTGAAACCACCCCAAATCTATGCTACAGGTTAGCTTTGGGTGAGTGCTGCGCAATTTTATAATATTGTTTGCCAGACCATTCGTGAAACATCCACTCCTACAGAAAAGAAAACCAAACAAACAAAACAAATAAACAATGTACATTTACGTTTCTGATCTGGGGGTAACGAGCGGAGTAGATCATGTAACCTGCGATTAAATCTCTTGCACTGCCCATTACCCTCCGGATGATACAGTGTCATTCTGCTCTTAGCAATAATGTACAACTGACACAACTGTTTCATAAGATCTCCCTCAAAACTTCTGCCCTGATCACTGTGAAGCCACTTGGGCACCCCATAACGGTAGAACCAACCCTCTTAAAGTAATTTAGCTACTGTGCTGGCCTTCTAATCACGGGCTGGGTATGCCTGAGTGAACTTTGAGAATACATCAGTCGCGATCAGAACATGTTCACGTCCATGTTTTCTGGGTCTATGAATCCATTTGACTTGTCTAAATTGCACTGACATGATTACATACTTATGGAATACATGCTTTTGTGAGAATACTGTAAGGTTTTATCATTGTTTGGGGTGAACCAGAGATGTAAATAATTTATAATTTAATCTCTTGTAACTCCTACTCAGTATGTGTTTTTTTGCTAAAACACAGACTTTACATTCAATATAAAAGTTATTGCACCCAAAAGTAATTTAAATTGGAGTTGTATAACTTTGATCATAAACAACCCTGAATTAACCCGAACAGAAGCCTGTTTGTGAACCCTCTAAAATGTTCACTCATTTCAATTTAAATAAGGTAATACATATGTAATGCATCCTCTATAGATGTTTTTGAGTATAAAGGTGGCATTATACTAAACCCAACAAAACTAAATTCACAATTTTCAGCAATTCAGATGGTGGAAGAGAATATTGACATTTGATATTGCTTGACTAATTGAAATGTTGTTGGCAGCACAGTGTATACCATTTTGCTCAAACAAAATTCATCCTTGACTACTTAAATGTACAATTGTAAGATATTTGCAGTAAAATATCCAAAAACTACTAGGCTAGTGTTATATATTTTGTCCAGCTGACTACTAACAATAACTCTAATGTTTTCAACTACTAAAATATGAGAAAATTCCCATTCTAAACAGTGACACGGTGCAGTGCAGTCGCCTGTCAATGACGTCAGTTACCCTTTGTTACCGCTTTTACTGACGTAGAAGCCACATGACAACAGTGTCATGGACAAATTCGGAAGTAGTGTTTAGCGTCCAGCAAAACAATAGCTTGCATCAAGCATTCATTATTTACTTCTTCTTGCACGTTTTATGGTGGATTGTATTACTTATTTATGGAACATAATTAGTGTTTACTGTTTGCCACTGGTTCTGTCGACAAGGACATCTCCTGTAAACGTAAGTGTATGGGCCAACCAAAGGACCCAAGAAGAGTTTGGGACAAGAGGAGAGAAAGTGCAAGGAATAAGGGGACGCGTCTGATCCATAGTCTGATCGCGTCTTTGCATCCGTTAAATCCATGATTTATCTTTCCGTCTGATTGATGGCCGTCAACGGTTGGGTAGAAGACAACAAATCCCATCATTCCACGCTCCTTCTTAGCGTCATCAAACCACGCGATTGTTATGTTTTTGGTAGTGCGCCCTTTCGTGGCAGGTACTACAACCTGTACCTTTAAAAAAGAAAAGTTCTTTATTTTTTTTGTAATTTAATTAACAAAAAGTCAACTTTTGTATGTTCTAGATTCATTGTACACAAACAGAAATATTTCAAGAGTTTTTTTAGTTTTAATTCTGTTTGTTAAGACTTAAATAGTAATAGGACAGCTTAGGGAAAAAAATGAATATTCTATTTTGAGCTTGATTGGAGAAGTGGAGAAGCCCTTAAAGTTAGGCCCAGTGGTTAGAGAGTTTGACTCCTAACCCTAGGGTTGTGGGTTCGAGTCTCGGGCTGGCAATACCATGACTTAGGTGCCATTGAGCAAGGCACCTAACCCCAAAACTGCTCCCCGGGTGCCGCAGCATAAATGGCTGCCCATTGCTCCGGGTGTTTGTTCACGGTGTGTGTGTGCGTGTGTATGTGTGTGTGTGTGTGTGTGTGTGTGTGCACGCACTTTGGATGGGTTAAATGCAGAGCACAAATTCTGAGTATGGGTCACCATACTTGGCTGAATGTCACGTCACTTTTTGATTAGTTTTATTAATTATGAGTATAAATACTGGGTACCTCCTGGGCTAGTTCAGAACATGCAAACACAATTATGGGAAAGACTACTGACTTGACAATAATCGACACCCTCCACAAGGAGGGTAAGCCACAGAAGGTCATTGCTGAAAGGGCTGGCTGTTCACAGAGTGCTGTATCAAAATATATTTATAGAAAGTTGACGGGAAGGAAAAAGTGTGGTAGGATAAGTTGCACAAGCAATATGGATGACTTCAGCCTTGGGAAGATTGTCAGGAAAAGCCGATTCACAAACTTGGGAGACCTTCACAATGAGTGGACTGAAGCCAGAGTCAGTGCATCAAGAGTCATCACGCTCAGACATCTTCAAGAAAAGGGCTACAGCTGTCACATTCCTAAAACCAAGCTACTCCTGAATCAGAAAAAAACATCAGAAGCATTTCACCTGGGGTAAGGAGGGAAAGAACTGGACTGTTGCTCAGTGGTCCACAGTCCTCTTTTCAGATGAAAGTAAATTTTGCATTTCATTTGGAAATCAAGGTCTGGAGTCTGGAGGAAGACTGGAGAGGCACAGAATCCAAAGTTCAGTTTGAAGTTTCTTAAGTCAGTGATGATTTGATTGCCGTGACGTCTGCTGGTGTTGATTCATTGTGTTTTATCAAGTCCAAAGTCAATGCAGCCATCTACCAGGAGATTTTAGAGCACTTTATGCTTCCATCTGCTGACAAGTTTAATGGAGATGCTGATTTAATTTTGCAGCAGGAATTTAGCACCTACCCACAGTGCCAAAACCACTTCCAAGTGGTTTGCTGGCCGTGATATTACTGTGCTTGATTGGCCAGCCAACTCACCTGACCTGAACCTCATAGAGAATCTATGGGGTATTGTGAAGAGAAAGATAAGTAACATCTTCCACAAGTTCATCAAACAACTGTGGTAAGGATATTTCATCAAGCACAGTGAGTAATGGCTTCTCCTGCTATTGTTATTTGCACCTCTTGCCACATGTACAGTTTATCTATTTCTGTCGCAGATGAGGGATTCACATGTGATAAATGCAGGGAAATAGGCTGACAGAGAAGATTTCAGAATTAGAGACACACATCCAAAATTTAATTAAGGACAATAAGAATGTTAGGGCTCTAGATATGGCTTTGGATGCGTCTAGCTCAGGGATTTTTGTACATTGTTCGGTTCTGGCAACAGAGCCCCTGCAGCAGGGCAACTGGGTGACAGTGAGGCAGCATAGTCGTGGGTCAAAACACCGCTCTTCTGTTCCGATCAAAACATTAAACAGGTTCTCCCCAATCAGTGATGCACCCACTGAGAAACCTGATGAAAGTGCTCTAGTTATTGGTGATTATATTGTACGGAACGTGAATATAGAGAAACCAGCCACCATAGTCAAATGTTTACCGGGAGCCAGAGCGCCTGACATCTTGGCAAATTTAAAAGTGCTGGCTAATGCTAAATGGAAATACTGCCGGTGCTAATGATGTTCGACTTCGCCAGTCAGAGATCACTAAAAATAACATTAAAGAGGTGTGTGAACTTGCAAGCATGATGTCAGACACTGTAATATACTCTGGTCCCCTCCCTGCTTACCGTGGTGACGAGATGCATAGCAGATTGTCATCACTCAATTGCTGGATGTCTAAGTGGTGCCCGCAGAATAACATAGGTTTCATAGACAATTAGACGAGCTTTTGGGGCAGACCTGACCTGTTGAAAAGAGATGGTCTTCATCCCTCCTGGGGTGGTGCCGCTCTTCTCTCTAGAAATATGGCAAATAATCTTAGAGTTTAGACTTGTCTAACTGGGGCCCAGGTCAGGAAGCAGACATCTGCTAGCTGCCTCACATCACAGAGGTCAGTTAATTCTCAGCACATAGAGACTCTTTCACCTAGATACCACACTATAGAGGCGGTGTCTGCTCCCCGAACTAGAAAATACAAAAAACGTCCAAACCAATTTAAGATTAACAATTTAATTGAGGTTCAACAAATAAAAAGCAGATGCAATACAGATAAACAAATGATATAGCTTGGCTTATTGAATATCAGATCCCTTTCTATGAAAACACCTTTTGTAAATAATATGATCACTGATCATAATCTAGATGTGCTCTGTTTGACAGAAACCTGGCTAAAACCTGATGATTACATTATTTTAAATGAGTCCACCCCCCAAGATTACTGTTATAAACATGAGCCACGTCTAAAAGGCAAAGGGGGAGGTGTTGCTTCAATTTATAACAATATGTTCAGGATTTCTCAGAGGGCAGGCTGCAAGTATTATTTGTTTGAAGAAATGGTGCTTCATATTTTCCAGTGAAACAAATGGCTACTGTATACAGGCCACCAGGGCACAATACAGACTTTATTAAAGAGTTTGGTGATTTTACATCTGAGTTAGTTCTGGCTGCAGATAAAGTTTTAATAGTTGGTGATTTTAATATCCATGTTGATAATGAAAAAGATGCATTGGGATCAGGATTTATAGACATTCTGAACTCTATTGGGGTTAGACAACAAGTTTCAGGACCTACTCATTGTCGAAATCATACTTTAGATTTAATACTGTCACATGGAATTGATGTTGATAGTATTGAAATTATGCAGCCAAGTGATATCTCAGATCATTATTTAGTTTTGTGCAAACTTCATATAGCCAAAATTGTAAATTCTACTTCTTGTTACAAGTATGGAAGAACCATAATCCAGTCAGGATTGCCCTGAATGGTTTAGCACCTCAGTATTTGAATGAGCTCCTTTTACATTATTATCCTCTATGTCCGCTACATTCTCAAAACTCAGGCAATTTGATAATACCTACAGTAGAATATAAAAATCAACTGCGGGCAGCAGATCCTTTTCCTATTTGGCGCCTAAACTCTGGAATAACCTACCTAACATTGTCCGGGAGGCAGACACACTCTTGCAGTTTAAATCTAGATTAAATACCCATCTCTTTAACCTGGCTTACACATAACATACTAATATGCTTTTAATATCCAAATCTGTTAAAGGATTTTTAGGCTGCATTAATTAGGTAAACCTGAACCGGGAACAATCCCCATAACACCCAATGTACTTGCTACATCATTAGAAGAATGGCATCTACGCTAATATTAGTCTGTTCTCTCTTATTCCGAGGTCACCTTAGCCACCAGATCCAGTCTGTATCCAGATCAGAGGGTCACTGCAGTCACCCGGATCCAGTACGTATCCAGACCAGATGGTGGATCAGCACCTAAAAAGGACCTCTACATCCCTGAAAGACAGCGGAGACCAGTACAACTAGAGCCGCAGATACAGATCCCCTGTAAAGACCTTGTCTCAGGCGACCATCAGGACAAGACCACAGGAAACAGATGATACTTCTGCACAATCTGACTTTGCTGCAGCCTGGAATTGAACTGGTGGTTTCGTCTGGTCAGAGAAGAACTGGCCCCCTAACTGAGCCTAGTTTCTCCCAAGGTTTTTTCTCCATTCTGTCACCGATGGAGTTTCGGTTCCTTGCCGCCATTGCCTCTGGCTTGCTTAGTTGGGGTCACTTCATCTACAGCGATATCATTGACTTGATTGCAAATAACTGCACAGACACTATTTAAACTGGACCGAGATGACTGACATCACTGAATTCAATGATGAACTGCTTTTAACTGTCATTTTGCATTTCTGACACACTGTTTTCCTAATGAATGTTGTTCAGTTGCTTTGGCGCAATGTATTTTGTTTAAAGCGCTATATAAATAAAGGTGACTTGACTTGACTTGACTCAGTGCTTTAAGTGGCCCAAAAGAGGTGCCGGTACTCTATTATAGCCTATATATATATATATATATATATATATATATATATATATATATACAGTCGTGGCCAAAAGTTTTGAGAATTACATAAATGTTAGTTTTCAAAAAGTTTGCTGCTAAACTGCTTTTAGATCTTTGTTTCAGTTGTTTCTGTGATGTACTGAAATATAATTACAAGCACTTCATACGTTTCAAAGGCTTTTATCGACAATTACATGACATTTAGTCAGTATCAGTATTTGCAGTGTTGGCCCTTCTTTTTCAGGACCTCTGCAATTCGACTGGGCATGCTCTCAATCAACTTCTGGGCCAAATCTTGACTGATAGCAACCCATTCTTTCATAATCACTTCTTGGAGTTTGTCAGAATTACTGGGTTTTTGTTTGTCCACCCGCCTCTTGAGGATTGACCACAAGTTCTCAATGGGATTAAGATCTGGGGAGTTTCAAGGCCATGGACCCAAAATTTCAACATTCTGGTCCCCGAGCCACTTAATTATCACTTTTGCCTTATGGCACGGTGCTCCATCGTGCTGGAAAATGCATTGTTCTTCACCAAACTGTTGCTGGATTGTTGGAAGAAGTTGCTGTTGGAGGGTGTTTTGGTACCATTCTTTATTCATGGCTGGTTTTTGGGCAGAATTGTGAGCGAGCCCACTCCCTTGGATGAGAAGCAACCCCACACATGAATGGTGTCAGGATGCTTTACTGTTGGCATGACACAGGACTGATGGTAGCACTCACCTTTTCTTCTCCGGACAAGCCTTTTTCCAGATGCCCCAAACAATCGGAAAGGGGCTTCATCTGAGAATATGACTTTGCCCCAGTCCTCAGCAGTCCATTCTCTATACTTTCTGCAGAAGATCAATCTGTCCCTGATGTTTTTTTTTTGGAGAGAAGTGGCTTCTTTGATGCCCTTCTTGACACCAGGCCATCTTCCAAAAGTCTTCGCCTCACTGTGCGTGCAGATGCGCTCACACCTGCCTGCTGCCATTCCTGAGCAAGCTCTGCACTGGTGGAACTCCGATCCCGCAGCTGAATCCTCTTTAGGAGACGATCCTGGCGCTTGCTGGACTTTCTTGGACACCCTGAAGCCTTCTTTACAAGAATTAAACCTCTTTCCTTGAAGTTCTTGATGATCCTATAAATTGTTGATTTAGGTGCAATCTTAGTAGCCACAATATCCTTGCCTGTGAAGCCATTTTTATGCAACGCAATGATGGCTGCACGCGTTTCTTTGCAGGTCACCATGGTAAACAATGGAAGAACAATGATTTCAAGCATCACCCTCCTTTTAACATGTCAAGTCTGCCATTCTAACCCAATCAGCCTGACATAATGATCTCCAGCCTTGTGCTCATCAACATTCTCACCTGAGTTAACAAGATGATTACTGAAATGATCTCAGCAGGTCCTTTAATGACAGCAATGAAATGCAGTGGAAAGGTTTTTTGGGGATTAAGTTCATTTTCATGGCAAAGAAGGACTGTGCAATTCATCTGATCACTCTTCATAACATTCTGGAGTATATGCAAATTGCTATTATACAAACCTAAGCAGCAACTTTTCCAATTTCCAATATTTATGTAATTCTCAAAACTTTTGGCCACAACTGTAGATTTGATACTACTGTAAACCACTGAGAAACATTTTGTTAGAATTTTTTTGGGGTCAAGACATATTTGCAGCTGACTACTGTAATGTGGGGGATGGACGATATACAAGTGGCATCTCATATATGCTTCTTTTTAACAGGGTTCTCATACTGAAAAGAAACAAAGAGATATAAAAATAGGATGGCTTAGAGTCTTCAAAACCAGAATATGGCTGTAATACATGTGTTTCACATGTAAGAAAACACATGGTTTTACAAACCACACACCATTTTATGAGAGACTTATTTAATTGTCTTTTCAAAGCAAGCAGATTTAAATGTAATAAGTTACCAAATATTGTGCCCTGCAAAAAAACTGTTGTTGGTTTAAATAAAACCCCTCTCTTCCAGTCTTCAGGGCCTAATGACTTAAGGTCTTGAGCTGAAAAAGAGCACATTTAACTGCCCCGCTCCACAAGGACTCCCTCATCAGAAAATAAGACATGAGAGTAAAGCAGACAATTAATGAAGATTTTAATGCTGTCATTTAGAAAACGCCAAGTTCATTGTTCATCCTCAGTCTCCAACAATAAAAGCTTAAATGAAGCGTGCTTTCTGGGGCTAAGCATTCGTTCAGAGTAATTGGTGCCATCTTTGAGAGCGCTTTGAACTAGCTGACCTGAACACTCAGCCCTTGTTAGAGAGGCCAGCGGAAGGGGAAGTGAGCAATGCACCTTAAGCTCTGAGAATGAGCTTACATCACGACTGCTACTGCTGGATTTGGAAGGGCTCTGAATGGGAAACATTTACATTTTTATTAAAGAAAGTGAAGATTATGTGGAATTATTCTTGCGTTGATTGGTGAATCGGATGGGTGAATTCATTTTATGATAGAAAAGCTGAAAGTTTGCCTGATAGTTGTGTTTGAGTTTGTTTTCAGTTTTGGGCATTTGTTTGACTTTAATTAAAACTTTACAGGTTTCTTCTTTTGATTATATAAGGTCACACTAAAACTTGGAAGGTTATTATGCTTTTGTGATTTGATTTTTATTTCAAATGCATTTTATTTTATTATTTAACCCTTGTCCTAGACCCAGGCTTTCAAACTTAATTTATGGAAACACATTGTGGGGACATGACCAGAACAAAGGCAGGGAGACACTTGCAGTCTCCCTGCTTGCAGTCAAAAAAAAAAAAGTTTATTTACTCACATCAGACACTGGAGACATTAAAGTTGACCCTCCTCATGGAGGCCCCAACCAACACTAAAACTCTGAGAGGCCAAGTATGCCCTTTTTAAATTCAAGGGTCAAACCATCCTAAATTATAAGGAAACCCACAAAAAGGAAAATCATATACACACATAAACAGCCACATAAACTCAATTGAAGATAAAGTTCAAAACAACGTAAGATCAACATTACAAAAATACATTCAAAAACTGAACAATACATTTACATATACACACACATTCAAAATAAACAAACGATGACCCCCTGCTCTGACTAACCAGTAGACTATGCCTACATTACCCAGAATTCCATTTGATGGTATAAAATAGGAAACAGGAAGGCCGCACTTCCTCTTAAACCCTCATCCCCAAACCATGCTGTAGTCATAAGCCCAGAGGAAAAAAGGTAAGGAAATCAAGCAAACTTTGAATAAATAACTACAAAAAAATTACCCTTTTTGGCGTCTCTTTCTTGACCTAATGTGCACCTTAGACCAGAAAAAATAAAGCCAAAAACAAACATTCATATCAATAATATAAACCAAACTAATATAAACCATTCAAAAACACAGGGCATAGCCCACAGATTAAAGATGACTTATGACATCGTCACACACATGAAATTATTACATTCGTAATACTATGACTCTCTGAATAAAGTAAACAATGTAAACAATTCAGTATTCATAATGTGTAAAGGGATTTAAATGATTTGATTTATAGATCAGTTCTGATGTCTTTTCTGCCATAACCAGCTATTTTGCCCCTTCCGAAAAGAAGCGTAGCTACTTAATTTCATTTATATTGAATACACATTTGTGTACTTCAAATCAATGCATAAAAGAATACACTTTCATGACTATGTAAAGTATGTTTCTTAACATGCTATATTTAAAAAAAGTGAATTTTAATGTCAAGAAGTTTTACTTTAAAGCACATTTAAAATCGTTTTATTTTATTCTTCTGTTGTGCTTTAAAGTATACTTATTTTGATGCATTGATTAACATACTAACATATAAAAAAATAAAACTTATTAAGTTTTGATTATAATTCAAAACTTGATTATAATTCAACTGTAGTGTTACTATTATCGATAAAATAATACATTTAAATTTCATATATTTGAATTTGTTTTTCTATATTTGAAATATTTTATGTTTAATTCCATGATACAGGGCATACGTTTCAATAGAAATTACATCATAACACATTTGATCTATCTATCTATCTATCTATCTATCTATCTATCTATCTATCTATCTATCTATCATAAATAAAATAGTGTGCAAACATTTTTATACAGCGTAGATAGAAGTACGCATATACAATTAAAAGGGAAAATAAATAATTGTATTCATGTACCACTAGGTGGCAGCACGTGCAAATATTTTTTTATTTAGTACTATAGAATGATTTCCTTTAGTTGGCATCTCAAAACATTGTTGCTGTAATTAAGTCTCTGTCGTCCATGATTATTTCAATATAAAGTTATTAGAGCGGAACCACCGTCTGTGTATAATATAAAAAAAACATTGGCATTACTTGAATTCCAAAGGAGCGTTTTTTTTTTTTTTTTTACTTTAAGGACATTTATTGTGGACGTATGTAAACAGTTCCTGTTTTTCCTGTGTGTAATTTCAACGAAATGTTTTATTTTTAGTTTAATTGGGTTGAACTGCGTTATACGGGAACAAAATATGTTTGTTGCTTGTAATATCATTAATAATTCAGTGCAGGTTCTTCTCCTTTTCCCCTGTTTCAGCAGAAGATTTTGTGTTTTTAGGAACGAGTCCAGAGCAGCCACCGGCTCTCCAGGCTTTGGCCCACAGGCGTCCTTAAGGAATATGGCCAGGCCACATGGTTTTACAGACATCATTTGTGAAGAAATGGATTTCGGAAGTGCCACTCGGTTAGACGGTTTGCTAACAAAGCTCGTCCAGAATGATCCAGGTGATCACCCGGATGACATGCGCCTCTTTTATTTCATTAAAGCCATCCATATCAGTCAACATTTTCTTTCCTTCTTTCTTAATTGCAGTTTATTATACATATTTATTATTTTATTTTTTTGTTATTTTTACGTTTTTCTTTTGCGCCGTAGATTATATGTTTTTAAATAATTTATTCGGTCTCTAGAGCAAAGCTATATTCACCCATCATGGAAAACGAGGACAGTGCTGCGCGTAACGGGAGGCGGGAGCGGGCGCCATGACAACGCCCTCAAGCCAATAACGTAAAGCGATGAAGGACGTCGCAAATACTGACTGCTCGGTGTTGGAAAGAGTCGGTCGCTGTGGATAGCTGGTAGTGCTGGAGATCAGCAGCAGTGTGTGTGGAGACCGTGCTCGATCAAACTCCTGTTCTCGACAGATCGAGAGTCCTGCTCCAGAAGTCCTGCACATATAAACGACTGATTCTTATAAGAGATTGAAAATTAGAGGCTTGACCATTGTTTATGCCTCTGGCTAGGGTGCTTACTGGCTGGTCTCCTAATGGAAAGAGCGTCTGAGTTTGTCTGATGTGAGTCGCTGAGCGTCTGGGATACAATGTTTCTCGGGTTTCTTTTTTCGGAGCGTCTCACGCGCTACAGAGTAACAGCAGCTCGAGCGCTCCATCCAGCCTGAGTAACCGAGCCAGAGACTCACTCCTGCAGGACTGACTGAAGAAACTGTCTCAGGTTTGTTGGCAGCTTTTTCTCTCTCTTTCTCTCTGTCGGTTGTTGAAACGTATTTCGTCCAGTCAGTTCACGTTCGTTGGTTGGTTCCATAAACGCTGTTTCTAGACACACATCTGTCTTCAGTTTATCGAAAACCCCGACATGTCTGGGAAAAGACTCGGGAATTTATTTATGATTATTTTATTGTCTCTTTTGTGAACACAGAACCGTTCAAATCTAAAAAAGATCTACAATCGTTAATTACATTTACCTATTAATAACGAACTGCTGAAAAGTCATGAAAATTGGTTAAAAAGTTTTGATCTAAATTTTTGTTTTGTTTTCTTGTTGAAAAGAATGAAAATACGTTTCATGAAATTATATATACACACACATACATGCATACATGCATCAGTCTGTCTGTGTCATAACTTGTCTTTTCAATTAGACTTGAAATGAGTTATACACATGTATAGCCTATGTGTAAATGTATGTGAGAAGTATGTGTACAACTCATTTCAAGTCTAATTCAAAAGACAAGTTATGACACAGACAGACTGATGCATCATTTCTTGTTCTCATCTTGTATTCTGAAACAGCACAGCTCAGGAGATCATGAAGTAGGTTTCAGATTTCTTGGCACTGATCTGACACTTGAAATAACATGATATGATTCAGCTGCTGACCTCCGAGCAGTCTGCGAGTTCTCTGGATTATAATTTGATTTACTAAGCATTAACACCCATACACTTATTGATCAAGCTGAGACTTTTTAGGTCTATGGGTAACTGTGTGTTTATCCTATTAAAAAGCACGAGACTGTATAGATTTTTGGTTAAATATATGAAGGGGTTTTATTTGCTGTAAATGGTCTTCATTTCTTCCACCTTCTCTAGTTAGTTTTAATTGGTCCTGTGGTGTAACAGATTCCTTTTTAGGAGTAGTCTTGCATATTAGACTAATAAACAAGGCTGTCAAACAAAACGCTGCGTAAATATATGCACATTACATCTTAGTTCATCTCATTCATATTACTTTTTGATCGGCCACCCAATTATTATTCTTTCCAAAAACACCATATGGTTTTATTTTAATTGAAATAGACCTTGCAAATGTTATTGTTTGCCTCTTTGCCACCTCGGTCTGCGATGTTATGCTGTAACTTGATCGATCATTTGTCAGGACGCATAGTGTAAGTGAGAAAGCCACACCTGTATTATAAACCACAGCTCACAACATCAGACTCACTATCAAGTGTTGATATTGTATTAAGCCTTATTTTTTCAAGCTATGCATCTTGCATTACCACCAATAGTATGAAAAACAAGACATTAAGCCTTTTCTGACAACTTTGCTTTTGTCAAGATAATTAAGACTATGTATACTATAACGTTTTTAAATGTGAGTTTTCATGCACCCTCCTTGTGAAGTTAAGACATCATGTTGATGGCTGACAAAGGCATCTGTTTGCATAGTACTTGTGAATACAAGGCGAACGATGTGTCTGATTTGACTAAAACGTTTGTTCGACTGTCTCTAAACAATACACTCGTTTGCCTAAATAACTTGCATACACTGGGATTTGTGTTAGTTCTCTGGGAGTCGTTTCAAAATATCCAGATCGAAAGCTTTTAGAAAAGCTATAGATGTTTTGTAACCACATCATTGAGTTTAAGATTCAGGTGTCAACTTTGAATGCGAATGGGGTTAATCAGTAATTTAGAGTGTTTTTATTTGTTAGTATTTGAAAGAAAATTTGTTTCCATTCATCATTGTCTGCGAGGGTTGCTGGACTGAGGCAGCTCAGTTGTGGATGACTGTTTTTGTGATCAAACATTATTGACTCCTGCAGTCGATAACCTTGGCAACTGCAGTTCTTCACCCGGCCGCCTGCAGCTCAGCATGTGCAAAGCTAATGACAAGGCCATTGTAGAATGCTTAATGTAATGGGAATAAAGTTAACAAAATCCACTCAGTACAGTCTGAAACTTAGATTCAAAATGTTAAGAATTAGGGGCCTTGCTAAAAATGTTTTGTTATCTTTAGCCTTTTTGCTATATTCAATATATAGTTCTGTTTAGCCCATGTGTTTGTTCTGAATTGGATTTAAAGAGAGAGAGAGAGAGAGGGGAAAAAAGGTTATATTTATTTCATCTACAGCTAGAGGAACCATAATTTCTGCTAAACAGCCATTGTAACCAAGGAGATTCCAAATGTTTATAGTTGAATATAGCATGAAATTAAAATGTTTTCAAATTAAAATTAAAAAGTCTTTTCATATATTGCAATAATGTGAAATGGAGCCTACAATCTAGGGGTGTCGCGATATACTGGTATTGACGAGAACAGTAATATTCAGTTCATGAAATATCAACAATGTGTTAATTTAGGGTGTGACAATATACCGGTATTGGTGATAACCATAATATTTAAAATGAACAGGACACTTATGATAACGACACGCAAACAGCCTACTCCGGCACCGGTACCTGGTTGACCTCCCAGGGGGCAGTATTGTGCCTTAACTCTGACATATGTCACACAAGAAGAAGAGGCAGTGCACAGCTGCACTACTCCGAAAAGAACCAATAGTATCCACGCTGCTGGTCTGCAGATGAATATGTCTCAGAAGAACCATTTTCAATATTATCCAGACAGTAAGTTGCCATTATTTTACTAGTTATTGAATGGGAGCTGTTACATCAACCTATTAACAGTGGTTTCCTGTTTTAATATGTTTAAATACTGTATTTTCCGGACTATAAGTCGCAATTTTTTTCATAGTTTGGCTGGTCCTGCGACTTATAGTCAGGTGCGACTTATTTATCAAAATTGATTTGACATGAACCAAGAGAAATGAACCAAGAAAAAACATAACTGTCTACAGCCGCGAGAGGGCGCTCTATGCTGCTCAGTGCTCCTATAGTCTACCACTGAAAGCATATTGCGCCCTATCACGGCTGTAGACGGAAATGTTTTTTCTTGGTTCTGAATAAATGCGACTTATAGTCCAGTGCGACTTATATATGTATTTTTCTTCATCATGACGTATTTTTGGACTGATACGACTTATACTCAGGTGCGACTTATAGTCCGAAAAATACGGCAATAGGGTGATTCTTTTTGAAAGTACCGCGCTTTCCTTACGCGTCTAATTTTGTATTTGCAATCAAGTCATGGCCAATACTGCCTTTGTGTAGCAGTTGATTTCTTTGTTCAAAACTATTACACTATTAAAACTGATCTAGAAAAACTGAGCGACCACATTAAGCTCTGTAAAAATGTAAAGTTGGTCACATTGCCATTCACTTAATGCCTCATCTGCGGTCATTCTAGGTGCACATTAATTAGAAGTGCGTTAACTGCATGACTTCATTGGCGCCGGCGTAACTATAGGTTAAAGAGATTAAAATACGGGTACGCAAGTTAACAGGTTAAAGCTATCACTTTTGATGTGAATATTTATTCTTTATACTATTGAACTTAACAGTATTGTCTCTCTTGTTATTTCACAGGGAGCTCCAAAGAAGACCTGAAGAAGTGAAAATGCATGTGCCCTGTGTTTATCAGTATCCTTATGTTTATTGAGTAAAAAGAAAAACAAAATGAAGTAAAAATAAAGTTGGCTTATTCTCTAATGTTTCTATAGATATCGTGATATATCAATATCGTGAGTTCTGTAGGACACAATGACCGTGGTGTGAAAAATCTAATATCGTGACAGCCCTACTAAAATCAGACCAGTGTGATTAAAAAATTCAGTGCGTCATGTGATCAAATGCTGAATTCAAATCTCGCTTTTGGAACCAGAGACGGATGCTGAGCGTTTGCCATATCACAACTATTCAGACATTTAAATGCGCATAAGCATTAGCAAAATATACATTCATAGTTTGAAAGTTAGGGAAGCGGCAAAAACGATCCTTACATATTCAGCTGGAATATTTTAAACTCATGTGTGAAAAGGTTAAGTCATGTTTTAGCTGTCTTCAACATCTGTTTTAACACTAATGTTTTGCTTGTCTCGACTTGCAAAACAAGGAAATATTCTGACATTAGTATGTAGGAAACTCATTCAACATGCAGTGGCATTTCCATTCAGTTTTGCATAATCGTATCTTTCTTTCCTGAGAGTGAACCTAAGATATATTCAGGGAACAACAAAAAAAAAAAAAAAGAAAGAAAAGAAAAGAAAAAGAAGTTCCAGGCACAAAAAGGTAGTAAGGACATTACTAATAGTCCATGTGACATCAGTGGTTTAACCTTCATTTTATGGAACTATTATAATACTTTTGTGCTCAAAGGAAACAAAAATAACAACTTTATTCAACAATTTCTTCTCCTCTGTGGTCTTCGATGTGCATTCATGAGAGTCCCACGACGCATGTGTGTGGTGCTGGTGACACAGGAGTCAGTGTTCTGATGTAGAATCCAGATGTGCTGCACCTTGTTTACAAGTAGAGGAATGCACACACATGCATCACAGTATTGTCGTGAACGAGTGTAGAAGACTGACACAAAAATTCTTCAACAAAGTAATTCTTTTTTGGTTTGTGCACAAAGTATTCTCGTAACTTAAGAAAAATAAGATTGAAGCACTGATGTCACATGGACTGTATTAACAATGTCTTTAAAAGGAGAAGTTCACTTCCAGAACAAAAAATTACAGATAATGTACTCACCCTCTTGTCATCCGAGATGTTCATGTCTTTCTTTCTTCAGCCGTAAAGAAATTGTTTTTTGAGGAAAATATTTCAGGATTTCTCTCTCATTTTCTCCTCCAACTTCAAAATTGTCCTACATTGCTGCAGAAGTACCGACCTAGTGTTTACAAAGTGTACATACAAAGAAGATCAAATGCCCTTTACAAAAAATAAAATGATTTAAATAAAACTAACGGTAAATCAGCTGTCTTGAACCAGGAAAAAAAAAAGAAAAACACTGAGCTTGGCAAGACGAGCATTTGAGATTAAAAATATATCAGTTGTAATTTTCTTCTAGGAAATGACTGATCGTTTCGCTAGATTCTGCATTTAAACTGCATTTTGGAAGTTCAAACTCGGGGCCTCCATAGAAGTCCATTATATGGAGAGAAATCCTGAAATGTTTTGCTCAAAAAACATAATCTCTTTACGACTAAAGAAAGACATGAACATCTTAGATGACAAAGGGGTGAGTACATTATCTGAACATTTTTGTTCTGGAAGTGAACTACTCTGGGCCTTGACCGAGGTTACTCCGTTGCTGTCTTTGCAGTGTCAGAAAGCTCTCGGATTTCATCAAATCTTTAAGAAGTAAAGTGTCAATTAAGTTTTTACACTGACTTCAAAGACCAAATAAATGCGGTAATTTAAAATGTTGCATATATTTTATTGTGAGCAAAATCCATTGCTGGCTCATTATCCCTTCTCCGTACTCAAAGTTCCTCTTCAGAGCCAGTTTGTTCCTTTGTGCTGACTCTTCTAAGATACTGTTCAACCTTTGTTTTGGCATATTCTGAGCTGATTTTTGGTGTTAAGTGGCATTCGGTGGCCCTCATGCCTGGGTTTCCTACTTTTATTCACCGCCTGAACGGTGGGTGAGAGGGAGGAGAAACTTTGAGTAATGGAGTGGTAATTCAAAACAGAGGCATGTGGGCATAATGAGGTTGTTAGAAATTAAACATTTCATCAGTGAAGTTAGAGTAAATTTGTCTGTTTTTCTGCATCGTTTCTACACCTCCATATACCTAGTAGTAAGGCATAAAACTAGCTTAATTAACACCAAACTAGAAACTAATTGAGATTCAAAATAGCTTAGCATTGTTTAGCACAGTTTAACATCTATTCAGTGTCTTTATATAACATATATGCACAAATTGCACAAAAAAAATCACAAAATTTAGTGCAGAATTAATGAGAATAAAGTGCTGAGAAGCTGGACACTCTGTACATCAAGAGTTAATGTGTCCATTACACATATTTAGAATAACATGCAATTATTAAAGTAATGAAAGTGAAATAATTGTATTTATTTATTGTATTATTCTTTCTTTCTTTTTTTAATTTGTAACTTTTGTTTTATGGGTTTAACAAATCAAAATACTGCAGAAGAATCCCCTGGGGATGTTTGGGATTATTGTTCTAGTGTGTTAAAGGCCTTTAGCTTGAAATATGAGAAGCTGATCATTTAACAGGGTGACTTAAATCTTTTGGAAGGTCTTGTAAGGATGTTTGAGAAAAGTAAAATCTAATTCTACTGTCATTTTTGGTTTGCGTGAGTCTTGATCTGAATCATACCCCCACAGGCTTATCCTACTGAAGTTTGAAATGAGCCCTATAAATGTCAAAGTGAAAGAATCAGCAGGAGCCTTTGCAAAATGCTTTCGTTTCCCCACCAAACCTTTCAACGTCATTCATTTAAAAGAGGCCCCTGCATCCTGAAATATGATTGAGTTTCCGTAACTGTGGGTGGACATGGACCTGATTGCTGGAGCGAGAACTCCTTAATCTGGTGCGGTGTGAAGCAGGCAGCGCGTGCAGTGAAGCTTGTTTGCTTTCGCTCTGCCAATCTGTACTCAAACCAACGGCAGTGCATCACGTCGACCAAGGCTTTTCTTGACTGCCTCATTTTTTCCTGAAGAGAAATGTGCACAGTTTATCTTTGTCTCTGCTCAGTGAGTGAAAAACCGGGATGTCATTCTGTTAAATGGCACCCAGAGATCATATCGTGTTCAGTTGTTTTATGAATGTTCAGTCTTGAATCTAGTCCTCTGTAATAGACAGTATGCACGTTCTTCTTATCAAGATCTGTGTTATCCCTCTTCCTTTTGCTGCATTCCAAATGAGTTATTTCCCAAATGTTTAAACCTTAAAGGGGTTACTACACCCCAAAATGAATTTTTTTTTTTTAAATTTATCACTGAACCACATGTTGTTCCAAGCTCATAAAATCTTTGTTTGACTTCGGAACAGTCTTCGGCTATACACTGCTTGTGTCCAGCGGATATTCTCCAAAATGGTGCTACGGTGATGCGGAGAGAACGAGTAGATGAATTGTTGAATAAAGTCGTTATTTTTGTTTTCTTCACATACAAATAGTATTTTCGTCGCTTCATAAAGTTACAGTTGAAACACTGATTGCAGATGAGTCCAGAAAATATGGAAGACATAGTCAGAATTGTCTTGATGGCAGATGGACTATTCTGACGATGTCTTTTATACTTTTCTGGACCTTTACAGTGTAATTTACTTGGCAGTCTATGGGACAGTCACATGCCTCCTGGTTTTCATCCAAAAATATCTTAAATTGTGATCTGAAGACAAACAAAGCTTTTACAGGTTTAGAACAACATGACCATTTTCAGTATCCATTTAATTGCTTTTATATTTATGTACTAGAAATCAGTATTTTCCTATAGTTATGTTTTTGTCCTAGAAAATCAAAACTTGTCATTTTCTGTCGTTCTTAGTAATCAATGTCACAACAGAAGAGTCAAGTTTTAAATAGGAAAAATATTTTTTTTAAAATCTCTTTGCTCATCTTTGAGCAAGATGTAACGGTCTAATCAGATTCAATGATCTATGCTAAGCTAAGCTAAAAGTGCTACCGCCAGACCCGGAGATCGGCTAAATGGATTCAAATACAGAAAATCAACTTTTTAACTCTAGGGGAGGTGGAAAATGAGCCTATTTTTTGTGTTCTTTTAAGACTGCAGTTATATCTAGCCTATGTTCTTACACACGGAACATACAAAACCATTTTCCAAAACACATGATTGTACTTTTCATTCATAACTGTGATAAATTAAAGTCTATGGGCTTTAATATGTCCCCACTCAGCACAGGAAAGAAAATTGTGCTTGTCAGATAATTTCATGGGATCTTTAAGCGTAATGTATAGTATTTTGCTTAATCAAAATGTAGCTTATTTTTAGGACCATTAGGATGTTTCACATTGGCAGTATATGAAAAATATATATATTTTTTTTCTCTCGACGTGAAATATGATGGCTTTGCAGGACTGATATGACTTTTATAATTTGTGGTGTGGATTCTCTCCCCCCCCCCCCCCCCCCTTCCCCCAGCAACTCGGATCTCACTAGGTCAATTAAAATGCAAAGAAATTAATCAAAATGCTAGCTAATCACACTGACTCGTCTACTAATGAGCACAGCTCTCGAAAACCATCATTTGTAATAGGCATGGTGTAATGAGCTTTAATTGAAAATGGCCCATTTGCATGGTAAGCGGCCATATAAAGAATTTGGTGCTACTTGCATGTGTCCGCCTCATATGCCTTATTTGCATTACTGCTGATGTGCTTCATCTGTATCAGTGACACTCCTGTGTCAGATATATTGAAACGGTGCTCGGCGCTGTTTCACCTCCCCAAATTACCTTAGTGACACCAGGCTTTTTCAAAGGGGAATCTTCAAAGAAAGATTAAAACTTTCAGGGCAACTCTGATCAAAGGTTAAACTACATTCACCATGACTCTTCTGGTGATACACAGAGGAGTGCATCCATTTGAAAGAAGAAACAGCCTAATTTTCTCTCCAGGTGATGGAAATAATCACAGATCATTTGCTTTTGTTCATTGACCAGCAGTATGGTAAACTGTTTCCGTCACATACTTTGTTTCAGGGGTGCAACATTTTTCTTAATGTTAGCTCAGTTTTTAAAACACTCACTTTTTTTAAACTAACTTTCTCTTTTCTTTTTTTTATCCGTAGTTGTAAGGAGCTATTTTGAGGGAAATATGAGCCAGCACAGTCTGGTACAGTATGTCTCGCCGTTTATTGGTCTGGCTGAAATCCATCTCGTTACAGTCCGGAAAGCAATGCATTCGCTCAAATGACCTGAACATTTCCAATTTGTTAAACATTTCAAAACAACACACATTCTTGGTTGTGCTTAGAGGTTTATACCCTGGGAAAGAATACATTTCAGATTGGGAGAAATGGAAAGTAGCTGTTCAAATAGTGTGAAGTTGTCCGTAATAGGAAATTGGCATGCTATTTGTTTCATGCTGTAACACTGGTAAAATGCAACTTAATATAATATGTTTTTTCTTTTTTTTGTGTGCTTTTTTGCAGGCCAGCTAATATATGCATCAGCACTGTGCACTCCAGAGCAATGCAAGAATGTCTTAGCCCATCAAACACTTGCAAGGGGGGAGTCTGCTAGATTTTACCCCTATGGGAACTCCAGGTGATAAGTCAGCACTAGTGATGGAGATCCATTGAGTCCTGTCCTTAACACTATTCATTGCCCTTTCCCCCTTTACCCTTTCCCCCTGCCCTTCCTGGCTGGTGCACGAACATGCTGCGCTTCCTCCCACTCAAGCTTGGCCGTTTGTACCGGTGTCTGAAGCTTCTCTTTGTCATTGGACTGTTTGTCATCCTGCTGATGAACACACACAACCTCTTCACCTCTTTCCAAAAGAATGAACTCACCGACCGAAGGTTCATCAACCTCAACAAGTGCCCCGCTTGCTTTGGCACCAGTTGGTGTCGCAAGTTCATGAATGGACAAATATCCTTCGAGACATGGGGTCGCCTTCGCTTCCTGGATGTCTTCAATGTGAAAAACGTTTTTTTTGCCCAGTACGGGGAGCCTCGCGAGGGTACGCGGAGGATTGTACTCAAGCGTTTGGGCTCCAATCAAGAGCTAACTGATATTGACCAGAAGATCTGCAAGCGGGCAACGGGTCGACCTCGTTGCGATCTTATCCAGGCCATATACAAGACTGAGTTTGCCCGACTTAATGGGGACGTCAGACTCCTAACCCCAGACGTTGTGGAAGGCTGGTCAGACCTTGTTCAGTGTCCGTCCCAAAGACTGCTGGACAGAATAGTCAGGAGGTATGCTGAGACAAAGGACTCTGGAAGCTTCCTCCTCAAGAACCTTAAGGACACAGAAAGGATGCAGCTGCTGATGACCTTGGCTTTCAATCCAGAACCCTTAGTGCTTCAGGTAGATTTTTTTTATGTTGTCTAATAACCCACCTCTCTCTGACAGACTCCCTGAGCCTGTAATATATCGTCTGGGTTATAAAAGCCAGATCATAACGTATGCTCTTGAATTGCCCTTGATAATTCCTACAGTGGAATAGAACCTGTCAGTTTGGTGGGCTGCAAATAGGCTAAAAAATGCCGCTGTAAATTATAGGTTGTGCTACTCTCCCTGCCTCTCTGTTTCCATTCCTGGCTGCGTAGTTTGCAAGCCACAATTCTTGAGTTTGAAATCCTGCCCCAGTAATCTTGAAGGACCTCAATTGGAAAGTGTTTAACTGCAGCCCTATAGGCCAAAGTTGATGGATTTTTTTTATGCCTCAATAGATTTTTTAATTATTTAAAAACGTTATGGTTGTTACGATTTTATTTCTTAAACCATGCTGAGATTGAAGATATTGCAAAAGCTGCATTACAGAATATGCTGGTTTCCTATCAGTACAGTTATAATGTATCTCACAGACACTGTACTGTTTTTGTCTTCACGTCAGTGTATTTTCTCCTGACATACCATGCTACTTGCCATCTTGACATGGCAATGTTAATAAGGGCCACTATCTGACCAATTTTCAATACTGATTTACAATTGGACAATCGATTTCAATTTCACTTGTCCTTGAACGCAGCTGGTAAATGCCCAGAATAACAAAAGAACACAAGGCCTTTGAAGACATTTGGTGTCTTACTGACCTCTAATCTATCACAAGGTCCTGACACCCTCTGGCATTTGCTAAACAAAGGGGAGGTGAACCCAATCTATAAAATCTGATTAGTTGTGTGGGGTCCCTGTCATTCGGCACCCTCCTCTTTTGTCTCTCTATTTGTTTTTCACTCTCTGTGGCTTCTTCTGCAGTGCGTCTCTTTCTGCTGTCCAGAAAAAGTTTGTAATGCCATTACATATCAGTTCAAAGTACCCTGTGATTTATTATCCAATCCTCCTGTCCACTTCCAGGACCTCTTCTCCTTCCGTCTATCTGTGATTCTGCCTATCATTATTCTCTTTGAGATGGTCCTGCATGTTTTTCAGTGCTCATAAATAGTTAATTCTGTTCTGAACTTGTGAACCATTGGCATGGGAAATGCCTTCCCCTGGGAGTACTCTGGATAACCTGAACTCTCAGAGCACCGGAGGAGCTTCTGGGAGACCCTGAAGGGGTACTTTAGTGCCTCTTGGCTGTTCCTTACACAAAACCCCCCTCCCCCAAAAAACAACCTGTAATATTTCAGGAACAGAAGGAATGAGTGGTGCCATAAAGAATTGATGGCATCTAGTGCTTAGTGTATACCAATTCAGGAAAGATTTTCTTGTAGTTTTATAAGGATAGATTTTCTTTGTTGTGAACCTTGCAGTGCTAGAAACTACTGCAGTGCTACAGTGATGTATCAGATCATAATTAGCATAGGTTTAATCGTTCATACATATAAGTTTGAAGAAGCTTCTTTAAAATATTTCAGGTAAATGTTTGGCAACCCACAATTTCAAAGTTGCTAAACTACAGGAAATCTACTCCTAAAAAGTACTTTAATTCTTTAAACGCAACTACTGCATTGGAACTATTTATGTGAGCAATATTTTGATGTATGTACATTCAGTTAGTGTGCCTGCATTAAACATAGAAGTGTTCACTACAGGCACTGAATAAAATTAGAAACTAGTCTCTGGGGCTTCACAGACCTGCATATTGTATGTTTGAAAAAAGTCAAGTTTATGAGAGTGTGTTTGATTATTACCTCATTTTGGTGGTTTAGCTTGTTTAAATGCAATTTATAAACAAACATCAAAGTAAATTTTTTGTTATTCTGCATTGCTAATTTAAAAAGGTCCTTGGTAATAGGAAAGCTATAGTACACAAATTGTTTTAAGAAGCTAAGCTATTGCCATATTTCTACAACATGTAGTAACATACCTACACTGTGCATGTATAGTATTATTTACCGTTTGTGTTCTTATAAGGTACTTTAAGTCCAACCCCGCCCCGAATACTGCTGTGGAAAGTCAGTTTAACATAGCAATATTATACGGCTTTCTGGTACCTCTGTCTTTGTTGTGCATATTTTTGTACTGTAATTAAGCCATCCATAATCACCTCATTTTCTGAGAATGAATTCAAGCAGAACTAGTTTTTTGCTCACAAAACTTCTCACTCCCACTCCTTTTACTCAGTATTTCTGTAAAATACCATGACGCTATTCACCGCTGCTTCAGTTTCCAATCTACTGTGAGGTTTCTGGCAGTAAGGCAGCCCTTCCTCTCAGCTGTGTGAGAAAACTGGCCTGTTTTTGTCAGTGGAAACCAATTCTCAGTGCTGTTGTAAGGTTGGCCCACAACACGCTCCCCTTTTCTGTCCACTGAATTCATGGTGCTGCAAGTCACATGGAAAGCAATCCGTCCTAAAGGAATAAATATTTTTAGAAAGCAATATGATGGCCAGAAATAATGAATCAGCCCACAATCCTGCCATGAAATGCTGAAGCCAACCGTTGTTTTTATTTTACACTGTTCACACAAACCGTACTATTTTCCTTTTTCAAGCAGCCAGATTTTAACCTTTAAAGCAGCATTATGCTTTGTTCTTTGCTGATTTCTTGAGTGACCCAAATTCTTTGCAGAGATGGTTATTAATTCACACTTTCATGAATTTCGTGTTACCTGCTGCATTTTATCTTTTGACTGTGAAGCTGTGATGCATGAGGTCATTGTTCGACAGATGTAGTGGCTGGTTTAGGTGACCTTGCACAAATTTAGCCAGGAGCACTGTACTTTGTTAACAGCCCCCGCCTTAGCATAGGCTCTGCCTGCTCAGCCAGCTTGACAACAAGACATGACAGGCCTGTGGGGTTAACGCAGTCAAGGGTGCAGTGCTTGCCTCCAGAATCGTTGCTTGTCGAGATGCTCCTCCCTGTACCTGACATAGTTTGTGAGTTCAGCTGGAGAAAAAATGGCAAAACGGTACTTCTGAAAGCTCTCCCCTTGAGGGTTTTGATGAAGTAAAATAAAAACTGGGGTAAAGGGTTTCGAACACAGCCAGTCAGTTGCCAATTAGCAGATGATGGTTAAGCCACTGCATTTGCACATTGTTTGCTGAATGTGTAGTGTAGACCGAAAGAGTTTGGGAATAATCCTATTCAGATTCTTCATGGAGAAGTTCATTTTTAAACACTGATATATGTGTCTTTGTAAGCTGCAAGGTTTTTTTTCTTCGTTATGAGCTTTTGCAGGCTAGGTAGCTTATGTTAGGTAATTTAAACACTGAATAAGATTTACATTTACAAGAGGAGCAAAATTGCATTAGATATTAAGACTTCTTTTCAGAAAATATATCTTGCATTAAGTTTATTTTCTTACCACTTTAGCGAAGAATGAAGTTAGTGAACAACAACAAAAAATACTGTAATTGCTTAGTTTTCCTCTAGCGGTAGCGGTAATTCAGTAAAAAGACAACCTGGTTTAAGAGCATCGTGCAGAAGGCATCATGTGTGCTGCTTTATGAGATGAGTCAGATTTCATAAGCACACAGTCTTGTACTTGAATAATTTGTGAATACTTTTTTTTTTTGCTTCTAAATGTTTATTTTTCAAGTTTGGTGGCTGTTTTGGTTCAAGGATGATGCCCTTGCAGAAAATGAATGGCAAGTTATTTTTCTGCTCTGGTGGTCACTGGTGCCTCCCACACTTATGCAATCCTGTAAGCTAATAAAACTCACACTTTCTAAAAGGAGATGTAGTCAGTCAAGTGTATGGTGGTCCAACCACACAATGATAAACAGACGTCTGCTCACCACCTCAGCTATTTTGCAAGTGTATCTCACAGGTGTTTCCTAACTTGACGTATTCAAATTAGTTAAGAGGGTTTTTGCTTAAGTGCACACATATCGGTTGACACTGTGGCACATAATACATTTTTGAAATTCAGACTCGGCTTAATTTTAGTGGAGAAAAAAAAAAAAAACAAAAAAAAAAACCTTGGGTGTCTGAAGTTAGGGTAAACATACATCCTCTTTTTTTTCAGATATGTCCTCTTTTTGGACCTAAAAAAATGGCCAACATGTCCAGGATTTGGCTGTTTTCTTAATCTCGCTTCCACTGAATCTGACCATTGCCTCCTGCTACCGCAACATGTTATGCTCCAACAATTTTTGTGTCCACTCCTTTAAACATTATAATATATATAATTTTTTGACACCATAGGGAGTCCCTCTCAGTATGTGGAGTATTTAAATCTCTTTTGAATGAGTGTTCGCACTGTTCACTTTTACTTTTGATTTCGCAATCACACATACTCTGTGTAAAGGGGAAACATCAAACAAGATCAGATATATGTCAATAAGTTCAGGATCTGTTGAGCAGCAAATACTCCAGCATGGTCTTTGTCAGTCATCTTTTCTTATTCTCACCTGAGATCCGTCAAATGTGACTCTGGCAGCTCTTCTTGGATGCAGGGTTGCCAAGCATTGTTTTTTTTTTTTTGCTTTTTTTTTTTTAAAGAATTGGGCTACTTTTAAAGCAGGGGTCGGCAACTTTTTCGGCATGACGGGCCATTTTTAGTTTTTCTGGTTACCACTGTGCCCCCCCGTTTTAATGTATTCTGTATTTAAACAGTACATACACATATTTAAATGATACAAAAAAAAAAAAAAAAAGTGATGCAAATATTTTCTGAATATTTCTTTAATAAATAGTTTTTTAAACTTAAAATGTGAATAACAGATACACAATGTGCCATGTGTTTGTGTGTGACAAGGCCCCAATGCATTAAAATAGTTTAATCATGCGCTGCTTTAATTGATGTGCGTGCGCAAATACACATTCACTCACCACTTGCACACAGAGATCTGAGATTGCGCTGTGCAAAAAGTAACATTCAGAAGCTCATAAACGTTTCAGTGCTGCCACATGCCTTTTATTAATCGATACTGAATCGCTTCATTTTATTTCTTAACAACATGGAGGCAAAATTGTTTGTTGAGAGAGACAGACACAGACAGTTTACACATCTCTCTCCCTCTCTCTCTCTTTCAAAATGGCCATATTTGAGAATTTTTTCACCACTGGATATAGCTGTCTGTCATTTAACATTTCTATCATAAAATGTATTATTAAAAGTTGACTAATATTAAATGATTTGCAACTTCATCTCACCTCGCTTTCTTTAACGTTAAACTGACGCTTTGCGCTCTGCTTCTGTCAACAGTAAACCCCGCCTACTTTGATTTTATTGGCCATCTCAGTTATTTTGACATTGACGAGCGCTGATAGACTGCTGAAGCTTTGATCTGAAGCGCCTAGTATGTGCAGCGTTCGCGTGTGCATCCGTAGACTAGCGCAGGTTAATTTTCACATTTTAATAGTATTTATAGCTCCTAACAGGCTGTGTGACTATGAGAAGTTATTACCTCAAAATGTACATCAGTATGCAGTTTTCCCTATTGCTCGCAAAGAACAAAGCGTGATTTTCAGTGCTCAGGTAAAATTCGGTAGTAATACTACAAATCTTCGGAAGCATTTGACATTAAGCTTAATGGCGCCATCATTTCTGCAATTAATGAATGGTGGATGATGCAATGCACAGTTTACACAAGCGCGGACAATGCTTGCGGTGTTTTCAACCTCTGTCGTCTCACTATGATGATATGAATGGAATACACACATTTCATCCCCAGCTGCTCTGAGAGTCACTTAATTTGCATTTTATTCTTTAATTTGACAAAACTACCATCATGGGGAAGTCGTGGCCTAATGGTTAGAGAGTCGGACTTGAAATCGAAAGGTTGTGAGTTCGAGTCTCGGGCCAGCAGGAATTGTAGGTGGGGGGAGTGCATGTACAGTGCTCTCTCCACCCTCAAAACCATGACTTAGGTGCCCTTGAGCAAGGCACTGAACCCCCAACTGCTCCCCGGGCGCTGCAGCATAAATGATACCCACTGCTCCGGGTGTGTGTTCACAGTGTGTGTGTGTGTGTGTTCACTGCTCTGTGTGTGTGCACTTTGGATGGGTTAAATGCAGAGCACGAATTCTGAGTATGGGTCACCATACTTGGCTGAATGTCACGTCACTTTCACTTTCACTTTCTTTCACTATCATATCACATACACAGCAGGTTCAGGTTTCTCACGGCAACCCGTCAAAATAAGTTTATTTTAATGTGAAGAAACTGTCAAAAATATATTACTATTTAGCAGCCTTAAGACTCAATGTAACAACAATGCTACTACTAATAATAAATATTAATGAATCTTTATTTTTTTTAAGGAATAATCACATTGGTTTTCTTTTTAACTTTAACAGTAAATCTCTGTTGTGCAGCATTTTGTTTGCCAAAAAAATAAAAGGGTTTTTCATTTGATTAGGATAAATTAAATCGTTTGATGTCTTCATCTGATTACCAGAAAAATTAAGAAGAACATATTATATGGTCCTATTATTGTTTAAAAATCCACCCTATTTAAAAAAAAAAAAAAAAAAAAACTAAAAACTAAAGAAAAAAAAAAGAAAAGGTTTAAAATACAGGCCTGTGGCTCTTAATTTCTTTTTATAAATTCAGCATTTGTAAGCACGTTTACTGTTATTTTCTATTTTATTTTATTTTTTATTTAAATTGCATTTGTAGTAAAACTCTTAAAAAATAGAGATTGAATCGAGAGCTTGTGAATCAGAATCGCATCGTGACATCTGAATCGATACCCACACTAGGTTGACTTGAACCGAGCGCGATTATCCCTCCTCCCCACTTCCCCGTTAGCCTGTATTCACACTTGCACTAAACTTTCCATGCCGGGGACGTTTACATCTTGTATGAGATAACGGAGAAACTCACTTTCACTAAGGCCCAATCCCAATTCTACCCCTTAGCCATTCCCCTTTCCCCTACCCCTCCGTTTCGTGCATTCACGTGAAGATAGGGATGTCTCGATTCTCTTTTGGTTGGAGGGGTAAGGGGAAGGGCCAGATAGCCCTTCAAATGAAGATTTTTCGGGACCACACTTCAAACGAAGGGGTATGAATTATCTCGGAAACACGGCTGCTACAGTGAACCAAAAGACACATAAATGTAAGCTTTTTTTGGCATGAATAAAGATTTTAACGAAAATAATCATTTTACATTTTACAATTTTCAATTATGAGTTCATATTAACGGTCATGTCACTCAAAGACATTTTGGGTATATAAACTTTATTTAATAAAAGCCGTGGGGCAGCGTTGACAAGTTTATTTTCTCCTGGATGTGTGTGCTGCGTGATTTCCAATATGTGTGCGTGTCAGTAAGCAATTCATTAATCCAGAACGATAATTAAAGGCTCTAATGCACACCAGTATATGTGTGTTTTGTAAGCGCTAGACGACGAATGATGGTGTGTGATGGCATAGTAGTGGTGTCCCAATCCTTTGGGGAATATTTTCTCCCCTACCCCTTGACACTCTGTTTTAAGAGAAAAAGGTAAGGGGTATAAAATAGAATTGAGATTGGGCCTAATATTGTGCCGAATAATTAATAATAATTAATTTATAATTTATGCCTTCATTGATTTTCTTTTGTATGTAGCCTAGGCCAATCAAAAAATTATTACGGAGACAGCTGAGGTTAATGAAATAATTTGCAGCTTTACGATGGCTTTCCTCACAAACTACATTTCTGGTTCATCAATAAGGCAAGAACCAGAGCCATTATAAACCTAAATATACTTGATTGAATTAAATTTATTGAAAAGTGTAGTGTAGTAGTAATAGGCCTAATAGAATATGTTTGCGGTCGTAATGATGACAGTAGTGCACACAAAATAGTATCTGTTCCATGCTCCGGCGCGGTTAGCGCTCACACTGCATGCGTACCACGCCCGAGCCCAACTGAACCGTGCTCTGGCCCACCTCTTCCAGAGCCGGCTAAACGAACCGTGCCCGAGCACGGCATGGAGCGCTCCCACTAGTCAAACGAACCAGACTTTGGAAGTCAAACGCACTCGGGCATGGATCAAAAAGCCAATTGTTAGTACACCCTTAAACTGTTACCATGGGTTGAGTTTGATATATTGCATAACTTACATTTGACTGAAGTGCTTGTATTGAAACCTTTCATAGACTTTTACATTAACTGTTCCATCCTTGTGGAATGACCTGCCCAACTCAATCTAAGCAGCTGTGTCCTTAATATTTTTTTTTAATAAATTCTGAATATCTGACTTTAAGAATATCTGAAAACGCATCTCTTTCATCTTTATTTAACCCTCTAACTCTGGCACTCTCTAATGTAATGCTAATTCTAATTTTATCTGCTTGTTGTTGTTGTTTTTTTATTAAAGAAATTTGACCCTCTATTCTGTTTCTATTCTAACTACGTTTTATTTAAAAAGAAAAAAAAAACACTAGCATCCTCTGTTCTTTCTTTCTGTCTACTTATTTTCTTTTTAGAACTCTTTTTTTGCATACTGTCATTTAAAATTAGCACATTTATCCAACAAATTATTCTCTTTATGTCTGTATTTCCAAATAAATAAAAATCTCATTACTTTAATACAGTAATGGCCACACATAATGCAGCTGCCACCTAGCAGATTCATTCATATAGAATTTAAAATAACCCATTCTAGACAAAAAGGACAAATAAATTAAAGGAAATGCAGTAAATACTAAAAGTAAAAAAAAAAAATTGTGTTAGTTCGAGCGGTTCATTTTTTAAAAAATATGAATAATCCGTGTTATTACAGTATAATATTAAAGTGTAGTTAGAGAAAGATAAATAACTCTGTTATTTATTAGTTGCCTGTGCTTGCTCAAAAATAGACCATTAGACCGAGTATACAGAGCAAAACCTTCAGCTCTCCTTCACTTCACTCGTTCTTGTCCTCAGATGGTGGATTGGTGGTCTGTAATCTGGGATGGGATGCAGAGGAGATTTTAGGGGAAGGGGTGGAGAGAAGTCTGCCAAGTTGTAGAATAAGCACGGCACCCCGCAGGGACGAGTTCTCTCTGTAGACTGACTTTGTTTTAAAATTTAATGGCCAAGCAAAATGCCAGATGGGGGCTGTTCTGCTTCCACGCCTGCGTGGCGGACTGTAGGTCAATGACGGGGTTTGAGGAAAAAGGGCAGTCGTTTAATTTGAAGAACAAAACAACTTGCATTTAGTTCTTCCTCAACAGCCTTTTAAATTGGCTTTTCATAGGCTTTTTTATAGCATTTACTGTAGCATTTCGTCACTCACTCTTCTTATGAATATGTTCTAGATGCTTTGTCCTGACATGTTTGTCAGGGATTGACGACTGGAGAAAATGCAGAGAATTTCACCACACCCTGGCAGACCGTTTTAAATGAGAAGGGCGGTTAGTGACGGTTACACGTGAAACACTAGGAGGGATGACTGCTGATTACTGTTGTCTGTAATGAGAATGTTTAGGGCTGCAGTTAACATCTATTTGGCTAAATGCACACATCTGGATGCCAAGGTAACAGAGTCCCTAATTCTAAAACGTATCCCGATCCTATGCCAGACTGGAAAATGCTGTAAACTGCACTTCTGATGGAATATTTCGGCATTGATGGCCATTGGAAGTAATTGTGTGTACATTTTCTTTAAGAAACAAAATGCTATTAAACTTCCATTATATTATAATGGATGTTTTACCAGTTCCCTTTTTTTATCAGATAATCACCTAATGTATTTTTCCTGTGTTTTTGAGCCAAATATGGCTTTAGAGCCAAATTTCTCCAAGAACTGAATACCTATGGCAGATTTTGACTTGGGGATCTTGCAGTATTTAAAATTATTAAAATTTGGACTGATACTAACAAACCAATATTAAAATGCCATATAATAATAATAATAATAGTAATAATAATAATAATAATAATAATAGGTTAAACTCTAATGTTAAATTTATATACATTATGATATACTTGATAATGGGGGAGAAAAGGCCATTAAATAATCTGGAAGTTACAAGTGGTGACTTATTAGAGACAATACATAAGAAACACCACACGCAAAACTGGTCAAGCATAGGGAAAACAAATGGAACAATACAACCCGAATTCCGGAAAAGTTGGGACGATTTTTAAATTTTAATAAAATGAAAACTAAAAGACTTTCAAATCACATGAGCCAATATTTTATTCACAATATAACATAGATAACATAGCAAATGTTTAAACTGAGAAAGTTTACAATTTTATGCACAAAATATGCTCATTTCTATTTTGATTTCTGCTACAGGTCTCAAAATAGTTGGGACGGGGCATGTTTACCATGGTGTAGCATCTCCTTTTCTTTTCAAAACAGTTTGAAGACGTCTGGGCATTGAGGCTATGAGTTGCTGGAGTTTTGCTGTTGGAATTTGGTCCCATTCTTGCCTTATATAGATTTCAAGCTGCCGAAGAGTTCGTGGTCGTCTTTGACGTATTTTTCGTTTAATGATGTGCCAAATGTTCTCTATAGGTGAAAGATCTGGACTGCAGGCAGGCCAGGTTAGCACCCGGACTCTTCTACGACGAAGCCATGCTGTTGTTATAGCTGCAGTATGTGGTTTTGCATTGTCCTGCTGAAATAAACAAGGCCTTCCCTGAAATAGACGTTGTGTGGAGGGAAGCACATGTTGCTCTAAAACCTTTATATACCTTTCAGCATTCACAGAGCCTTCCAAAACATGCAAGCTGCCCATACCGTATGCACTTATGCACCCCCATACCATCAGAGATGCTGGCTTTTGAACTGAACGCTGATAACATGCTGGAAGGTCTCCCTCCTCTTTAGCCCGGAGGACACGGCGTCCGTGATTTCCAACAAGAATGTCAAATCGACTCGTCTGACCATAAAACACTATTCCACTTTGAAATAGTCCATTTTAAATGAGCCTTGGCCCACAGGACACGACGGCGCTTCTGGACCATGTTCACATATGGCTTCCTTTTTGCATGATAGAGCTTTAGTTGGCATCTGCTGATGGCACGGCGGATTGTGTTTACCGACAGTGGTTTCTGAAAGTATTCCTGGGCCCATTTAGTAATGTCATTGACACAATCATGCCGATGAGTGATGCAGTGTCGTCTGAGAGCCCGGAGACCACGGGCATCCAATAAAGGTCTCCGGCCTTGTCCCTTACGCACAGAGATTTCTCCAGTTTCTCTGAATCTTTTGATGATGTTATGCACTGTAGATGGTGAGATTTGCAAAGCCTTTGCAATTTGACGTTGAGGAACATTGTTTTTAAAGTTTTCCACAATTTTTTTACGCAGTCTTTCACAGATTGGAGAGCCTCTGCCCATCTTTACTTCTGAGAGACTCTGCTTCTCTAAGACAAAGCTTTTATAGCTAATCATGTTACAGACCTGATATCAATTAACTTAATTAATCACTAGATGTTCTCCCAGCTGAATCTTTTCAAAACTGCTTGCTTTTTTAGCCATTTGTTGCCCCCGTGCCAACTTTTTTGAGACCTGTAGCAGGCATTAAATTTTAAATGAGCTAATTAAGTGGATAAAAGTGTAAAATTTCTCAGTTTAAACATTTGCTACGTTATCTATGTTCTATTGTGAATAAAATATTGGCTCATGTGATTTGAAATTCCTTTAGTTTTCATTTTATTAAAATTTAAAAAACGTCCCAACTTTTCCGGAATTCGGGTTGTAAAACTCTTTAGAAATGTTCACTTTGATTAGTTTGCTCTTGCATGTTTTTCCTAGCTTTGCAAACAATTACCATAGTATTGCAAATAAATAATTTACAGAGTTACACGTGCTTCCAACATTTTCTTCAGTAAGCTTTGTTGTACACTTCAAATGACTTAATGATAGTAATGTTAATATTTAGTTTGTCCATGAGGTCATTCTCTCAAATGGTTTGGGTATGCGAAGCTTATATTGATGGAACCCTGCTGTGATATGGGATCAATATATTGTGCACTTGTTTTCAGATGGTTTTGCACCAGCAGAGAAACTACTATTGGCACAAATATCAAATATACAAGTCGTGGGTTTTAAAAAGAACTCTGGCTGACATTGGAAGATATATAAACTAGAACAATAAAATGATATTATTTGTTACGGTTGTGTAACGGATAAGCAGGTGTTGGTTGACAGGAGAGCAGCGCTACAAGACAATCCACGAGCAGTTTGTAATGGAAATTTTACTGGGCAAACAAATTAATTCTGTGACTGATCTAGTACAGGATGAGATGAAGCACTAACCAGAACATCTGCTTAATGGATGTTCATGCCAGGCTGTTAAATTAAACATCAGCGCATATTTCCTGCCAACTTCACCTTTGACATTTTTACCTATATTTGCATTTCATACGGAATAATTAAAAGGCATATTAGTCACGTACCATAGGGCCATCTCAATCTGCAGAACACACGCTCTAAACATATCTGACTAATTTAAAGATACCAGTTTCTCTCATGAGAGCCAGTCATATTTTATAGGTGCTGTGGATTCTACATCTACAGTAGCTGCCCAGCAGTTCCCTTGTTTAACAAAGTTTATTAAATGCAGAATATTGTGGATGTACTGAATAGTGGGTTGAGGGATGATTCTCAACTAAAATATAATTAAAATACTCATGTGTTTCTGTTAATACTATCATTCAGATAAAATATTAAAGTATTGACAAATCATTATAGACATAATGGTATACATTTAGAAAATGTACTTGAATTTAAAAATACATTACATGCAAAATATTAATTAAATGTAGTCAATTTTAAACCTTAACAAATATTTTATAAAAATTCATATATCATATTTGGGATATACTATCTCTGTATGTTAGTTCAAATTACAGTTCTCTGGCAAAACCTGTCAAAGAAACCCAATTTGTAGACATTTTTTCATCTTTACGGGGTAAGATTGCAAAAATCACATTGATCAACAACAGTGTTACCAAATTTTATCTAACCCAAAGTTCCACTCTTGCAAACACAAGCAAACAACAGAGCTGCTCTCATGCGAGATGCTGTTTGGAAGGGCATGACATTGTAAAAACTGCAGGTTTACGCTTTTTATCCTCTCCTCTGGAGGAAAGCCATTTGTCTGAGGCTGTTTCATTTTCAGCAGGGTGAGATTCTCTAGAGATCTGCTGGACACACGGTTTCTGTCTCACTCTCTCTTCCTTATGTTCTCTCTTTCTTTTTTCTTTTTCTTTTCAACTTCCCGATTTGACCATTTTTGATATTGATTTATTATATAGGTATGACATTTAGCCAAAATAAAGTCACAAATGTCACAAAATCTTAAGTCACTGGGGTATATTTTTAGCAATAGCCAAAAAAACATTGTATGGGTCAAAATTATAGATTTTTCTTTTATGCCAAAAATCAATAGGATATTAAGTAAAGATCATGTTCAATGAAGATATTTTGTAAATTTCCTACCGTAAACATATCAAAACTTAATTTTGATGAGTAATATACATTGTTATGAATTAATTTGGACAATTTTAAAGGCAATATTCTTAATATTTAAAATTTTTCTTTTTTACACCCTCTGATTCCAGATTTTCAAATAGTTGTATCTCTGCCAAATATTGTCTGATCCTAATAAACCATACATTAATGGAAAGCTTATTTATAAATCTCAATTTTGAAAAAAATGACACTTAAGATTAGTTTTGTGGTCCAGGGTCACAAATAGTTAATACCTCATATTGCTATTAGTTATATTTAGCTGAATTCTAAATGCAATTGTGGTTACTGTTAATAACAAGACTGTTATAATATATATATATATATATATATATATATATATATATATATATATATATATATATATATATAGTACAGACCAAAATTTTGGACACACCTTCTCTTTTTTTTTTTTAAAATAAAGATATAAAGAAAATAAAGAGTTTTCTTTATTTTCATGACTATGAAAATTGTAGATTCACACTGAAGGCATCAAAACTATGAATTAACACATGTGGAATTATATATGGAATTATATACATAACAAAAAAAGTATGAAACAACTGAAAATACGTCATATTGTAGGTTCTTCAAAGTAGCCACCTTTTGCTGTGATTAATTGGTAATTATCATTTTGAGTTGCACTTTTCAAAACCCATTGAAATAATCAAGGCATACTCTATGCATGCATGTACAGTATGTGGGCTTGATTCAACATGTATATATGTATAAAGTAAATAATTAAATAGCTCTTACTAAATATAAATGAATGGATGTTATTTCACTAAAATAAACATCTGTTATTTCAATCCTGTCAATAAGGAGATTGAAATACAAAGTCTTCTCAGAGAAAACTAATCTATTCTGAATATGCCAGTAGATGGTCTAATTGACTCCAGGCCATATAATGCAAACTTTTTTTTTTCTTTTTTCTTCTTTTTTATAAAGCTGTTACCCTCTGTGTGTAGTTATAACAGAGATCATTTACTTATTGATGTTTTATAGATACAGTAACAAAAATAACCTGATTACTTTCAAGGATGCATTTCAGAATGATACATGTCAAAGAGTAATGAAAGTCATGCACAATCATTTTTAATGAGAAACCTTGGGTAAACATTCAAGTGAAATTAAGGGGAAAAAAGTCAAATATATAATATGGCTCCTTTTAACAAATTGCAGTGGAGGGCGAAAGACACTGGTTATTGTGTGAATAAGAATGCAAATTTCCCACTGATCATTCTGAGCGGCCACTGTATCACTCCAGGTGGACTTGTGCTCCCTCAGCACTTCTTAATGCCACCAATTCTCTCTCTCTCTTTCTCTCTCTCTCTCTCTCTCTCTCACACACACACACACACACACACACACACACACACACACACATAAAACATGCTTCTTAAAAAAAAAAAATGAAGAGATAAAGGGAAATATTTCCACCCAAGCACCTCTTTTTATTAATATTAAAGTTTAGTCAATGTTAAATGAGACCAATTTATTTTACCACTTCAACGCCTCATCGGTAACGCTAATAACTCCTGGATACAGGATTAGAGTTTTAAGTGCACTGGGGGAACATCAAATAAGTAGAGTTGGCAGCTCTCGATGGGCTAAAATGCTGAAATGCTTCACTTTTACTGAATTATCATCAAATATTTAAATGTATGTTGTAAAGCCATTTAAAGAGGCCATAACATCACCCAAAATGGGGAATTAGGAATTTACTAATGCTAAATATTTTGTGAATGTATGTTTTTTAGATATACAGTATTCAAGAGAGAACAAATACGTGTGCTAACATGACAGTGGTAAGAATAAGATTTACAAGAATGTCATTTTAGACATAATGGCATTCTAACAGCTGCTACTGCTACTACTAATACAATTCAAACACTGTTTTGAAAATGTTTTTTTTTTTTTTTTTCTTTTTTTTCACTAAAGATAATGTTTTTGAAGTCTTATCCGCTCATTAAGTCTGCATTTATTTGATCAAAAATACAGTAAACAAATATGATATAGGGCAGGGGTCACCAGGATTTTTTTTCAAGATGAAAAGGGAATCTTTGGTTATAATTGTCTTACAGTGACTTTTAATCAATTTAATGTATCCTTGCTGAATATTAAATTTTTTGTCGACATTTTTTTTTTTTAAAGTAGTGTGTGTGTGTGTGTGTGTGTGTGTGTTGTATTCAGTGTTGGGTAAGTTATTTCAAAAAGTAGTTAATTACTATTACTAATTACATCATAACTATTGTTCAGTGTTGGGAAGGTTACTTTGGAAATGTAATAGGTTACAGATTACAAGTTACCCTGTTTAAAATGTAATAGTAGTGTAACTTTTTCAATTACTTTATTAAAGTAATGTAACTAATTACTTTTGAGTACTTTTTGATTACTTTTCTAAATTTGTGAAAATTAAAGAATAATAAATAAAAGCATATACATCAACTTAAATACAGTTATCTAATAAGCATGTGACATATTCTGTGTAATAAACTCCTGAAACATTGGTGTTTTTTTTAAACAGCTTTCTCTTTGTATATGATGATAGTTTTCTCAAAATAAATAAAATGCACATGAAGTGACACAGAGCAGTTCTAGAAATTATGTTTATGTGCTCGTGTACTCCTATATTGAGATGGCAGAGGTTGAAAACACTGCGAGCTTCAGTAGGCCTATGTGTAGTAAATGAAACCATGTCTTTGCCATTAATTTACAGGAGGGCGGACTGGGAAAAAAAATTCAGACTGGAAAAATCAAACTCATAGAAACAAATTCATGGACAAAACTATTTTTTGTATGGACCTGACATAAAAAAAGGTTTAAATCTTTAATTTGGGGACATGCAAAATAATTAAAAGTTCTCTCCTGAACTGCACCTTCACTTCTCTTTATTTTGCCCTGTTATCCATCTCTCTCATGACTTTAATACTCAAGATTGAACAAAACTATACTTTACAATACAATACTCTACAATACTACAATATCTTTATAGAAAAATCCTAATACTGTACACGAGTCATGTTTTTCCCTTACAAAAATTAACCTTGCTTTTATTAGCCTATAAAAAAGTAAAATAATTTTTTTTTTTTTGCAAATTGATTTGTATTTATTTTTAAATAAATACATTTGTAAAATAATTTTACATTTTTGGTTACCACAGTTAAACAATAGTAACCATTTTCTCTGGATTTATAGTTAAATATTAAAATGTTAATTTTCGTAAGGGTTGTGTTGTTGTCTGTCGTAGCTCCCCCTAAATCTATAAAAAAAAAATCTGATTTTTTTTTCAGCTAAATTCCTACTGTAACATTACAACAGATAATAATGATGTCCCTTATATAGTATTTTGAGTGATGACTGATGAGCAACGTACTGCTGCTTGATTAAATAAATAAAAAAACAAAGACAAAAAAGCATCTTTACAGATGAAACTGACCTGAAACCCTGAACAGTAGTTCTGCTTCTCTGCTCCAGCTGTGCGCTTCCAAAGTCCACTCTATTCTCTCTCTTTCGCATTGATTACTCTGAGTCTGATCCAAACCATTTGGCGGAGGCGCGGAGAGCGCGCGAGTCATGACTAACAATTCATGACTTATTAGAGATTTAATTATCAAATGGCGGATTCGCAAATGATGGCTTTAGTACATTCGGCGTGCAATAATACAATAACAATATTAAAATAGAGGGGCAAATCATCTGCCAGGCCACCGGGAATTGTCCCGGTTCTCCCGGTGTCCAGTCCGCGCCTGATTTCCACAGACAGGCAGAATGTGCAAGTCATATATTGCATCTTTGGGGCTTTATATTCACAGACACTAGTCCATGTCATGTTTTGATTCAAGTGTACTGACCTACTTTTGATTTAGTCATCCAAATGTGGCATATTCCGTCCGCGTTAGGCATTCCGTTTTTATGACTGGATTCTACGAACCAGACTGTATTTCCGCATCCCGGAAATTATTAGGGCGGTATGTCTCAGAATAGTCAGTGCAATTTGGGAAAGAAATCAGTTAAATCTGTGTGTGGATGTGTGTAAATATTCAAATGTAATCCCCTTTGTAATCGTTAAAAATTTCATAAGTAACTGTAATTTAATTACTCATTTTTTCTTAGTAACTGTAACTAATTAAAGTTACATTAATTTTGTAATTAAATTACGTAACGGCGTTACATGTAACTAGTTACTCCCCAACACTGCTATTGTTTTTAAATGACTAAATACTCTTATTTACTCAATAAGTAACTTAATTATTCAAATCGCTAATTAGACTACATCTTAAAATCTCTATAAACCTTAATATAAATTAGCCTTTCATTCAGCCTATTCTTTCAATTTGAGTCAAACATGGAATAGTTTAGCCTTTTAGCTTTAAAACAACTGTAATACAAAATTCAATATTGATTATTTTCAATATTGAAAAACTGTTGAAATTATTTACTGTATGTAATGCAAGTATTTTATAAGCAACTGTAATTAAATTGCCTAAAAATGAGCAGTAATCCCTTACTTTTTCAGTGGATAAGTAATGTAATTACAGTAACGCGTTACACTCAACACTGGTTGTACTGTATTGTATTGTATTTTTGTTTTATTTTCATATTTTTATAAATTATACAAATATGGCATATTTGAAACATTCACATGCTAAAACAATAACCATTAACCATTTTGACTCTGGCCATACTGTCAGAGTAGACACAGGAAGAGATAAGCATATTCCAGTAGAGTGCCATCCCCTAATTTTGACAATTTTGTCAACTGACCCAAAATTTTCTCTAAGGGTGTTCTCACACTAGCCAGTTTGAACCGTGCCCGAGTGCGTTTGACCACCAAAGCGCGGTTCGTTTGACTAGTGTGAGTGCTCCGTACCGTGCCCGGGCGCGGCTCGATTGGCCGGCCCTGGCCCGCTTGGAAGAGGTGGGCCAGAGCACGGTTCGGTTGGACTCGGGCGCGGTTCGCATGCAGTGTGAGCGCTAACCGTGCTGGAGCACGGAACAGGACGCGTGGCGTCACGGTTTTGCGACGCTCCAAAAGCTCAGCTGGTACCTTGCAAACCTCCTCATACGAGCAGCACGATTACGTGAAAATTTTCGCGCCACTAAGGCGACACATCTGTTTAACAACAGGCTGTGAGAGGGCTGTGGACCACCGTGGACCAAACGACACAAAATTGTCCACAAAGAAAACAGAGCGATGGACTCCATTGTGTTCAGAGAGCGCCGCTCTTCCTGTTTATCCCGAAACTGTCGCACCATAATGACGTAAGCGTTCTCCGGCACGAATGCTGATGTGAGTGCAGGCCAGAGGGGGAGTGGGGAGGGGGGACAATCGTACTCGGGCCCGGTTCATGGCAACCGTGCCTAGTGTGAGTACACCCTAACACTGGTCCTAGTCCACTCAGCCGTCTTTGAGTTCCAGACTGACAGCTGCTGCTGCATGAACTACATAAAAGCGGCCTAAATGTGATGCCGAACAGCCCTAGGGTCTCCTTACGCAGGTCCTTCTTTGCTAAAGGCCACCCTTAACCCTCATTAACAGAGCAAGACTTCAACAAAGCCCAACACAAAAGCGATCGGCCTGCTGTTTCTCCATTCAAATCCCTCTCTTTGAGGTTTGCGAGGTGTATTCCTCCCCTCTCCATGGATTCCCCCCACCCCTTCTTTCTGGAGAGCCCCTGATCAAACACACAGGAAGTGTGCTGGGAATGAGCAGTGCTGTGAGGCTGTTGATTGACCCAGTCCTCTTAGAGAGTATTGACCGCCTTACTCACAGACTTCTTGCCCACTTCTGCTTTGCCTCTATTCGAATTACTAATATCAGAGTGATCTAATATTGTTATTATTGCACACTCCATTTTATACTGCTTTGGAACAAATTGGATTTGTGGAAATTGTTGGCACGGTTATGTGCTGATTAGAGGGAGTGTGTGTTTTGTTTACTGCCTGGATTTGTTGGTCTAACTGGAGCGTGGCCTGATAGTTTGAGTCTTATCTCATCTGTCCCTTCTTAGAGGCCGCAGCTAAAGTCAAAGCCTTTAATAGTGCAGCTTCAAAGCTGTCTAGCTTTTGCATGTACACCACTGATAGAATGAAAGATGGACAGGACGACAAGGATGAGGTTGTCACAAAAAAAAAAAAAAAACTGATGAGGGACAGTCACATTGCTATTGTGTAATGAGTGCACCGCAATGTGTTTGTGGGTCAAAAGACTGATCATAGAGTAGCGAGCTACATTGTTGTCATGACCTCATTAAGTTGAGTTTATGAACATTTAGCATTTTTGCAATTTTGTGAAAAAAAAACTTTTTAAAATTATTATTATTATTATTTACACAATCAGTATCAAAAGGTTGTCTGATTGGCTGTGATTGCATCATGTAATGCAGCATTTTTATTTCAGTGTAGCATAGTCAAATAGAACAAGAAAAAAATAAAAATCATGGTTGATGAGTCAATAACATGCCACTTATTTTATCTGGTCTGAATCTTTTAATTAATTTAAAACATTTAATTTGCAGACAAAAAGACTTGAATACATCTCTTCTGTTATTATTACTATTAAACGTTAAAAAAATTAAATAAAGTTTTTTGGAGCGACTATCTAGATCAGGATCTTTTCCTGGATTCAACCCTAATTAAACACGCCTGATCCAACTAATCAAGTCTTTCAGGCTTATTTGAAGGCTACATGGTATGCGTGTTGAAGCAGGGTTGGAACAAAACTCTGCAGGGCTCCGGCCCTCCAGGAACTGAGTTTGACACACCTGGATTAGATAATATGAATTAAAAGTCTGACTAAAAAGATGACATTCTTCAATAGAAGATTACTTTGGGATAATATTTTATTAGTAGCGTGAAACAGGTTTGTTAAAATATTATAAATAATCAATTAAGAAGTCATGTGGTATGACGATTGAGCAGAAATTTATAAAATACAAGATCATCAAGATGACTGTGTGTCATGTCTAAATGTCTCTTGAAATATCAGATCATCATTTATTTTTTCTGTGATTGTTCATGTTTTTGTTGCTGTAAAGTTACGTAGGCTGATGACATTATCATTTCAGAAAATATACAGATTCACTGTCCACATGAAAACGCAAGCATGGCGTTTTCAGATTTATACACTCTGGGCCCCGGTTTAAAAAATATAGTTTTCACTCTCTCAAAATGCCGATCTGTGTGGTTAAAAACACCTATACGATACAAAAATGTATGTGTATACAGCTAAATGCATCTCCGTGTGGTCAGGGCCTAGTCTAGGTTATAAAAAATAACATTTATAATTTATCTTTTATATACATTGACAAAATATTTGTGTGTGCTATTTTATTTATTTATTTAAAAAAGGCCTTCCTGTTCCCTCTTTTCTCGCTTTCCTTCGCTGTTAAATGGCTTGTTAAAGTGACGTGCACATTATGCTTTCACCTTCAAATAGCGGCAATTTGGCGTAAAGCAATTGTTCGTTTTAAGTTTGTTTGAATTTTTCCTCTTTTCCTCGCTTTCCTTTGCTTTTAAATTGCTTAAAAGTGCTATGTGCATTACTTTCATTTTTGAATTAGCGGCAGTTCAGCGTCAATTGCTTGAATGCAGCAACAAAATACAACGTCAAACTCACTTTAGCCTACATGCAAAACATAACTTTCATTAACAAAACAAATAAAAATACACCATGATATAGGGCAGGCTAAGCCTAATATAAAATAACAAATAACTTGCATAGTTTAAATAGGTATACAAAACGTACTCGGTTACTAAACGTAACCTCGGTTCTCTCTAGAAGAGCGAACGAGTACTGCATCTTAGCTAAGACGCTACGAGAAAAGTCTCTTTTCACGAAATACTGAAGCAAAAAATTATCCTTAATTTTGTATTTTTGTAAAGCGCATTTGCAGCAGTACACAGCCATAGGCGAGACGGCTCGTTTGCTCATTGGCTTGTTCTGCGGCAACTGCACAGCCTATCGAGCGCGGGCTGATGCAACATCAGACCAATAAGGGCGCTTCGCGCCCTTCTTGCCACTTCCCGCTGAAACGGGTGTGGCCCAACCTATAAAAGGAGCTCGAAAAGGCTGACTCACCTGATTTATTTCATCGCCGAAGCGAACCAGAGTGAATCGTGCGCACGGCAGAGAACGCAGTACTCGTTCGCTCTTCTAGAGAGAACCGAGGTTACGTTTAGTAACAGAGTACGCTCTCTTACGAGAGCTCTCTCGTACTGCGTCTTAGCTAAGACGCTACGGGAACCCAATGCAAAACGCCGTGCGCGCAGGGATCACACACCAATAAACCTGAAGCAACACCCAGGATTTACAGTGCACAGTCACCTGAGGGACTCACAGAGAGTCCAGGACAGAAAAGGGGGAAAGCCCTTCGTCCCATATCTATCAGTATCCGTAGATGCTGCAATATGACATCACACAGCCGAGGCAAAGCCTGACCAATGTGGCAATGCGGGTCTTACGCTATACTGCCCATATAACAGTCGGCAGCGCATAGCGCTCATGAACTCAGAATTCCCCTCAGGGCCCTGATTCGACTATACCGACAGCAGTCTTGCTTGCAAGGCGGGAACCTCCAGGTTATAGAACCTGATAAATGTAGACGGCGAGGCCCAACCTGCCGCCATACATATATCCTGCAAGGAGATCCCAGTAGACCACGCCCACGACGAGGCGACGCCTCTTGTGGAGTGTGCTCTGATGCCCAACGGGCACTGAAGGCCCCTGGAAGCGTAAGCTAATGCTATGGCGTCAACTATCCATCTGGATAGAGTCTGTCTCGAAACAGCCATTCCCTTGGAACGTCCACCGAACGAGACAAACAGCTGCTCCGTCTGCCGAAAGGCAGCAGAGCGAGACACATAAGCTCTTAAAACCCTGACAGGGCAAAGAAGACTCGAGTCTCTATCCTCTCCTGACACCGGCAGGGCAGACAGGGCAATAACCTGAGCCCGAAACGGCGTGTTGAGGGATTTCGGCACATAACCGTGCCTAGGTTTGAGTATGACCCTTGAGTCATTAGGCCCAAACTCCAAGCACGACTGGCTCACCGAGAGCGCGTGCAAATCACCCACACGCTTCACCGAAGCGAGAGCCCACAAGAATACTGTCTTGAACGACAGATGCTGAAGGCTAACCGATTGGATAGGCTCAAAAGGGGGACCCTTCATGGCCTCCGAAACCGCCGCGAGGTCCCACATAGGGACTGACGGAGGTCTGGGAGGATTCAGCCTCCTAGCTCCTCTGAGGAACCGGATGACCAAATCATTCCTTCCTATTGACTGACCGAGCGCTGTTTCAGAAAACGCTGCGATGGCCGCCACATAAACTTGGAGCGTGGATGGGGCTCTGCCCTTATCCAACAGCTCCTGTAGGAAGGAGAGAACCTCCGTCACCTCACAACTAAGGGGTGAATATCCTCGAGCTGTGCACCAGCTGGAGAACACCGACCACTTCGAGGCATACAGACGTCGTGTCGACGGAGCTCTAGCCTGAGTGATGGTATTCAGCACTCCCACTGCGAGATCAGCGGGTAACCGTTGAGCGCCCACACATGGAGGGACCACAACTCCGGTTGAGGGTGCCAAATCGAGCCCCTGGCCTGCGAGAGGAGGTCCCTCCTCAACGGTACTAGCCACGGGGCGACATCTGCTAACTACAACAAATCTGGGAACCATGGTTGGTTCCTCAAAAGAGGTGCTACAAGCAGTATTGAACATCTCGTTTCTCTCACCCGTTCTATCACCTGCGGAAGGAGGGAGACGGGAGGGAAAGCATAAAGCGGGCAGCACGGCCATTCCCGTGACAGCGCACTTTCGTTCTTGGAAAAGAACGCAGGGCAGTGTGCGTTTTCGTGGGACGCGAAGAGGTCCACCTCCGCCCTGCCAAATCTCTCCCACAACAGCCGGACTGTTTCCGGGTGTAGAGACCATTCGCCTGTAGGAACATTGCCTCTGGACAGCCTGTCTGGACCCAGATTCTGTAGCCCAGGCACATGCACTGCCCTCAGCGAACGCACGTCGCGCTGAGCCCAAACCAGGAGGCGTTCCGCTAGCCTGTACATGTTTCAGGACCCAAGACTGCCCTGGCGATTTATGTAGGACACCACAGACATGTTGTCCGAACGGACTAAGACGTGGTGATCCTTGATTTGGGGACAAAAGCGCATCAGCGCGTTCTCCACTGCCAGCATTTCCAGACAGTTGATATGATGGAGCTTTTCCTGTTCTGACCATAGGCCAAAAGACGGTCTGCCCTCGAGCAGCGCTCCCCATCCCGAAGTGGAGGCATCCGTCGACACCATATTCACATTCGGGGAAGTCCCCAGGCTTACACCTGATCGGTACCAACCGTTTGCTGTCCAAGGTGCCAGAGCCGTGACACAGCTCTGATTGACCTTGAGATGCAGCCGGCCAGACGCCCACGCTCTGCGCGGCACCCGCGTCTTCAGCCAGAACTGCAGGGGGCGCATGCGGAGCAGGCCCAGCTGCAGAGCCGGAGATGCTGAGGCCATGAGGCCCAGCATCTTCTGACAGTGTTTGATCGGGCCAGAACCAGCCAGTCGTCCAAATAATCCAGCACTCGTGATTTCCATTACACGAGAGTAGATGTTAAAACTTCATGCTGATTTGAACTTGGCTCTCGCCAAGATAAGCACCAACTAAGACGTAGCTTTACAGTAAACTAATGTGATCCATATGTGTCTCCATCCATTTATGTTTCCTTCCATATGATGATAGATATCCTTCTGTTTGGTATTGACGGCTGAAGTGTAATGCTGGCTCCAGGGATCAGCTTATTTTGCCTCCCTGGCGCATCAGCACACACAACGGCTGCGATGCTGGCTCCGGGATCAACCATATTGCGGCCTCCCCAGCGCATCACCATGACAACTGTCTGGATTGAGCTAAGTAGGGTACATCTCTGGGGTCTTCAAGTGGGCACCTTCCATCCTCAGTGTTTCGTCGACTAGCCCACGACACCTCAAGAGGGCTCGACGGTGATGCTGGCGTCCCAGCATCACCCCCCTCCGTCCCCCACTCAACTCAGCCCAGCTTACTTTCCTGTACATCAGCGTTTCTTTCTTTCTATTGTGCTTGAGATCCCCAGCCAGAATCTTTTCGTCTCAACCACAGCCAGTTGCTGCTCCTCTCTGCTGCTTCAGCTAAGTTCTTCACTGTGCGACGCAACTCTTGGCCGCTGAATCCGACGTCTCTGAGAAACCGGGTTGTAGAGTGTGCCACAAATCCTCGACAACCCACTTCCACTGGGTAAACCCGGACTCTCCATCCTCGCTGTTCCGCTTCAGTGGCTAGTTGAGCATACCGCAGTTTCTTCCTCTCATACGCCTCATCTACAGCATCCTCCCATGGCACTGTTAACTCTATCAGGTGAACGAGGCGTGCTGATCCAGACCACAAGACAATATCTGGTCGAAGGTTAGTGGTGGCAATCTCAGGTGGAAAAATAAGCCGTTGACCAACATCTGCCAGCATTTTCCAGTCTCTAGCAGCTTCCAGTTGTCCTGGGCGAGAATTGGTTTTAACACCTTTTCTTGGTGGTTGCTCTCCTGGGCGTAGGAATGTTGTCTTTTGGGTGTAATGTTTTGATGGAACAGGTGGCAACTTATTGGTCATGTTACGCTTGTCTTCCAATGCTAAGGCCAAACATCGCAGCACCTGGTCATGGCGCCAAGTAAACCGTCCTTGGCTAAGAGCCACCTTACATCCTGTCAAAATATGCCTTAATGTTGCAGGTGATGAACACAAAGGACATGAGGGATCCTCTCCTACCCAGATGTTTAGGTTCTGTGGTGATGGGAGAACATCATATGTTGACCTGATGAGGAAACTGATCCTGCTCTGTTCCATTGACCATAGGTCTTGCCAGCCAATCTTGCGTTGTTCCACACTCTCCCACCTCATCCATTCTCCCTGCTTGGCCTGGGAAATGGCCTTTACACACCTCATCCTCTCCTCCTGCTTTTGCACCTCGTTGACTACCAACTTCCTCCTTTGAGCTGGGGCTGCCTTGTGCCATGTAGGAGGAGCTGAACTGAGACCAAGACCCCCTCTTCCATGCTGAACTTGCCCAATGATATCACCAATTCGAAGGGCAGCCTTTGCATCTTGCACAGCTTTCTTTGCCGCCCACTTTCTTCCAGTTTTCAACACAGGTGCTGCTTCCCTTACGCATTTGTCGCGTGACTCTACTAATGTCATTTCCAGTCTGACCTTGGCGCACTTAAACTCCTCGGTTAGAGCGGAGACTGGTAGCTGCAGAATTCCTTTACCATAAAGTCCCACTCTGCTGAGGCAGCGTGGAACTCCCAACCATTTCCTGATGTATGAACTGATTAAAGCTTCCAGCTTCTCTACTGTTGTCAAAGAAACCTCATACACAGTCAGTGGCCACAGCAACCTCGGCAGTAGACCAAACTGAAAGCACCAGAGTTTTAGTTTGCCTGGTAGAGCGCAGCTGTCTATGCTCTTCAACCCTTCCACTGCTTGTTGTCTAACTTCTCCCACACGAACTGTGTCCTTTAGATCCCCGTCGTACCATCTCCCAAGACTCTTCACTGGCTTCTCAGACACTGTTGGTATTGCCTCACCATTAATGAAGAATGTTTTATCTACTACTTTGCCTTTGATTATAGAGATGCTCCTTGATTTAGTGGGCTTGAATTGCATTCGTGCCCATTCAATATTATTGGTTAATTTGCCCAATAAACGATTAGTGCAGGCTACTGTTGTAGTCATGTCATCCATGTATGCTCGAATTGGTGGTAGTCGCATTCCAGAAGCCAAGCGCTCTCCTCCGACTACCCATTTTGATGCCCTAATGATTACTTCCATTGCCATGGTAAAAGCCAGTGGAGAAATGGTGCATCCTGCCATTATTCCAACCTCTAGGCATTGCCATGTAGTGCTGAATTCTGAAGTTGAAAAACTAAATTGCAAATCTCCAAAGTAGGCTTTCACTAAATTTGTTATTGTCATCGGTACACTAAACAAATCAAATGCTGCCCAAAGAAGTTCGTGTGGCACTGAACCATATGCATTAGCCAAATCCAGGAATGTCACATGGAGCTCCTTCCTCTCCTTTTTGGCTGATTGAATTTGTTGCCAGATCACATTGATGTGTTCTAAGCATCCTGGGAAACCTGGAATGCCCGCTTTTTGTATTGAAGTGTCAATGAAGCAGTTCTTTAATAGGTAAGTTGACAATCTCTGAGCAATAATGCTGAAGAAAATCTTGCCTTCAACGTTTAATAGGGAAATGGGACGAAACTGACTGATGCTTGTAGACTCTTTTTCTTTAGGTATAAAGACTCCACCTGCTCGGCGCCATGCTCTTGGTACAACCTGTTTTTCCCATGCCACTTTCATCAATTTCCACAGAATTCGTAGAACTCCTGAAGCACTCTTGTACACTCTGTACGGAACTCCATTAGGCCCTGGAGATGATGAAGCCCTTGCTTTTTTCACAGCTTGCTCTACTTCTCTCCACTTAGGTGCACAGTCCTCCATTTGGTATTCTGGTGGATTGATAGGTGGGATGTCTGACGGAATTGACATAGGCTCCTGCCTTTTTGAATCTGTATGTGTTTCCTCCAAATATCTCTCCAGCTCAACCTTAGATGCTTTTAGTGTGCCATTCTTCTCACTGGTGAATAACTTCTTTACAAATTTGAATGGGTCTTTATAAAAGTTAGCTCTCGCACGCTCCTTCTTTTTGTAGCGTTTCCGTAGGCGCTCAGCTCTGCGCAATGTTGCAAGCTTATCTTTTATGGCCCTTTGTAAGAGATTGAGTCCCTCCTTCTGACTTTGTTCTGCTCTTCTCCATTGCTTCCTCAGCTGTCTCCTTTCTCTAACTAAGCCTTCAATCTCCTGCAGCCGTCTAGACTTTCCAGGAATAGTATGTACTTTTTCCTTCCTTTTTTCAACTCCAAACCTCTCACTTCCATATGCGTAGATGATGTCCCCAAATTTATCCAGCTTCTTTTCAACTGTTCCACTTAATCTTCCCAATGCAAAGCAGAGATCTGTGTTTACTGTGTCCCATTCAGTTTTCTCACAAGCTCTTGGCCATTTAACTCCAGGCCTGTGCCCTTTGAGGTTCTTTTCTCTCTTATGCTGATTTGTCTGACCGGGTTCACAAGGATCATTAGGTTCATCACTAACTGTGTCCATGCAAGTCCTCCTCACGTCTATGACAGGGGTGCTGATATCCTGCGAACTGTGGTTTGCTTCCTGTCGCTGGATTTCATTCGACTGACTTGACTGGCTTCGTAAGAAGTACTGATCAATGCGAGGCCCTTGTCCCTTCTCCCTCAAGCATTTCATTTTCCCTTGATGAATCTTCAAACCCCTGACCGTTGTCGCCTTGCTCCAGCCGCAGACACAAACCTGGAGCTCCATGTCTTTGCTAACTGCAGATCTTGAACTAGTCTTTTGTGAAGTACTCTCCATACTCATATCCGTTTCCGTTCCTAAGTCGTTAACCGTGTTGTCCAACGTTGAGTCATCTTCCGCCCCCGCTCTCGCAGACTCTAGGGGTATTTTCCTTTTTAATTTCTTAGAAGCCTTGGGCGGGTGTCTCCAGCATCCTGTAAGCACAGAGGTGGATACTGCCAACAAGGGTAGCTAACCCTTACCAGCCCCAATGGAGTCTTTCCTCCTGTCAGCTGTCTCTCCAGGCTGTCACTAGGTCTTTCCCTTGTTGCCAGCTGCACTATTCACAGCAGTCACTGGACGTATCCAGATCTTCATGATTTCCATTACACGAGAGTAGATGTTAAAACTTCATGCTGATTTGAACTTGGCTCTCGCCAAGATAAGCACCAACTAAGACGTAGCTTTACAGTAAACTAATGTGATCCATATGTGTCTCCATCCATTTATGTTTCCTTCCATATGATGATAGATATCCTTCTGTTTGGTATTGACGGCTGAAGTGTAATGCTGGCTCCAGGGATCAGCTTATTTTGCCTCCCTGGCGCATCAGCACACACAACGGCTGCGATGCTGGCTCCGGGATCAACCATATTGCGGCCTCCCCAGCGCATCACCATGACAACTGTCTGGATTGAGCTAAGTAGGGTACATCTCTGGGGTCTTCAAGTGGGCACCTTCCATCCTCAGTGTTTCGTCGACTAGCCCACGACACCTCAAGAGGGCTCGACGGTGATGCTGGCGTCCCAGCATCACCCCCCTCCGTCCCCCACTCAACTCAGCCCAGCTTACTTTCCTGTACATCAGCGTTTCTTTCTTTCTATTGTGCTTGAGATCCCCAGCCAGAATCTTTTCGTCTCAACCACAGCCAGTTGCTGCTCCTCTCTGCTGCTTCAGCTAAGTTCTTCACTGTGCGACGCAACTCTTGGCCACTGAATCCGACGTCTCTGAGAAACCGGGTTGTAGAGTGTGCCACAAATCCTCGACAACCCACTTCCACTGGGTAAACCCGGACTCTCCATCCTCGCTGTTCCGCTTCAGTGGCTAGTTGAGCATACCGCAGTTTCTTCCTCTCATACGCCTCATCTACAGCATCCTCCCATGGCACTGTTAACTCTATCAGGTGAACGAGGCGTGCTGATCCAGACCACAAGACAATATCTGGTCGAAGGTTAGTGGTGGCAATCTCAGGTGGAAAAATAAGCCGTTGACCAACATCTGCCAGCATTTTCCAGTCTCTAGCAGCTTCCAGTTGTCCTGGGCGAGAATTGGTTTTAACACCTTTTCTTGGTGGTTGCTCTCCTGGGCGTAGGAATGTTGTCTTTTGGGTGTAATGTTTTGATGGAACAGGTGGCAACTTATTGGTCATGTTACGCTTGTCTTCCAATGCTAAGGCCAAACATCGCAGCACCTGGTCATGGCGCCAAGTAAACCGTCCTTGGCTAAGAGCCACCTTACATCCTGTCAAAATATGCCTTAATGTTGCAGGTGATGAACACAAAGGACATGAGGGATCCTCTCCTGCCCAGATGTTTAGGTTCTGTGGTGATGGGAGAACATCATATGTTGACCTGATGAGGAAACTGATCCTGCTCTGTTCCATTGACCATAGGTCTTGCCAGCCAATCTTGCGTTGTTCCACACTCTCCCACCTCATCCATTCTCCCTGCTTGGCCTGGGAAATGGCCTTTACACACCTCATCCTCTCCTCCTGCTTTTGCACCTCGTTGACTACCAACTTCCTCCTTTGAGCTGGGGCTGCCTTGTGCCATGTAGGAGGAGCTGAACTGAGACCAAGACCCCCTCTTCCATGCTGAACTTGCCCAATGATATCACCAATTCGAAGGGCAGCCTTTGCATCTTGCACAGCTTTCTTTGCCGCCCACTTTCTTCCAGTTTTCAACACAGGTGCTGCTTCCCTTACGCATTTGTCGCGTGACTCTACTAATGTCATTTCCAGTCTGACCTTGGCGCACTTAAACTCCTCGGTTAGAGCGGAGACTGGTAGCTGCAGAATTCCTTTACCATAAAGTCCCACTCTGCTGAGGCAGCGTGGAACTCCCAACCATTTCCTGATGTATGAACTGATTAAAGCTTCCAGCTTCTCTACTGTTGTCAAAGAAACCTCATACACAGTCAGTGGCCACAGCAACCTCGGCAGTAGACCAAACTGAAAGCACCAGAGTTTTAGTTTGCCTGGTAGAGCGCAGCTGTCTATGCTCTTCAACCCTTCCACTGCTTGTTGTCTAACTTCTCCCACACGAACTGTGTCCTTTAGATCCCCGTCGTACCATCTCCCAAGACTCTTCACTGGCTTCTCAGACACTGTTGGTATTGCCTCACCATTAATGAAGAATGTTTTATCTACTACTTTGCCTTTGATTATAGAGATGCTCCTTGATTTAGTGGGCTTGTCTCTGAGTCTGAGAGGAGTACGAGGAGCCATGGAGGACTGTAAACTGGTATGCCTGGCCCTCGAAGGTGAATCTCAAATTTCGCCTGTGGTTTGACGCTATCTGTATTTGAAAATACGCGTCCCTCAGATCTATTGACATGAACCAGTCCCATCTGCGAATCTGCGCGAGGAGTTTCCTGGTCGTAAGCATTTTGAAACTGCGTTTCATCAATGCCTTGTTCAGCTGTCTTAGATCCAGTATGGGCCTGAGACCCCCGTCTCTCTTGGGCACCAGAAAGTATCTGCTGTACAGCCCCCCCTCGCTTTGAGCTTGAGACACAGGCTCTACAGCGCGCGTAGTTTCGAAAAAAACTGTAGCGAGTAGCCTCTCTTTATAATGCCTAGCACCCAATCCGAAACCCCTGGAAGCGCTGACCATGCATCTGCATGAATGGCTAAGGGCTGGATGCGAAGCGCGCTCTGTTGACCGGGCAACGGCGGCGCTCGGGTGTGCTGCGCATTTGAGGCGGGGAGCGCGCTGATCACAGCGGGCAGATCGCTCCTCCTCGACCCCGTCCCGGCGCTTAACCGACTGGGGGAAGGCTGAGCAGGTCCCGTGGGACTCGATATGTCTGCGAGTAACTGTGGGCTGCATATGTGCACATTTACCACTTTCAACTCGCTGTCTGCCTGTGCAGAGCGTACGTGCACGGGCCTCGTTTTTACAGAAGCCACGCGCCGTATGTGACATAGTGTATGTGGGCACTAGGGAGTGGGCACGTTTACTATGCGGCGCGCTCGACCGATCTGTGTCGATCTTATGTGCGCGAGCCCTGTGTGCAGGGCTGTGCTTACATGTGGAAATGGGCACTGAGGAGTGGGCATCGTCACTGCATTTATAGCACCATCGGCCGTGGCCGGACGAGCGTGCACGGGTTTTGTTTTTACAGAAAACCACATGACGCGTGTGACCTAGTAAATGTGGGCACTGAGGGGTGGGCACGCTTACTATGCAGTGTGCGTGATCGACTTGAGTCGCTTTTATGGGCGCAGGCCCTGTGTGCAGGGCTGTGCTTACATGTGGAGATGGGCACTGAGGAGTGGGCATTGTCCCTACATTCATAGCACCATCGGCCGTGGCCGGACGAACATGCACGGGTTTCGTTTTTACAGAAACCACATGATGCGTGTGACATAGTGATTGTGGGCACTGAGGAGTGGGCACGTCTACTATGTAGTGCGCGTGATCGACTTGAGTCGCTTTTATGGGCGCGAGCCCTGTGTGAAGGGCTGTGCTTATATGTGGAGATGGGCACTGAGCAGTGGGCATCGTCACTACATTTATAGCACCATCGGCCGTGGCCGGGACACCAGAAATTACACCTTTTTCGGGAAATATCTGGGTAGCCGTGATAACGGTTTTTGTGTGCAGGCAAGCGGGCAACCGTACAGGCTTGCGCATTGCAAAAGACACTGAAACAGTCACAATCTCTGGAACTGAAACAGCGGCGTGCTTAGGTGAGAGCCCGGCCACAGCGGAACTCGTACACCGGCGCTTCAATGAAGCAGCCATCGTGTGTAGTGCAGACGCAGCGTCATGCAGCATGCATAGATGGCTTTCCTAGGATGGCTTCGGGGCTCCCGGCCTCACCGTAATCCTCTGCCGCGGTCCCCGCGGCGCGGGGCGACGGACGGTAGAGCGAGAACGGGGAACTCAAGCTGCGTTGCTGAAGCTGTTGTGATAACGGCTTTTGTGTGCAGGCAAGCGGGCAACTGTGCAGGCTTGCGCGTTGCAGAAAACGCTGAGACAGTCACAATTCCTGGAACTGAAACAGCGGCGCGCTTGGGTGAGAGCTTGGCCACAGCGGAACTCGTACACCTGTGTTTCGATGAAGCAGCCATCGCGAGTAGTGCAGTCGCAGTGTCACACAGCAGGCTTTAGATGGCAACACCGCTTTTGCCGCCGTCCAGCAGAGGGCGGACAAAGGTGCGTCGCTATCGCCTGTTCCACCGGCGGAAGTGAGTGGTAGTTCCTGTTTTTAGCATCATCAGTGTGGAGAATGCTAGTGAGACAGACGAACGAGTTCGCGCGTGAAGCTCAGGAAGAAATGAGGCGGGCTTTGAGAAGTAGGCTCATCCGAAAGGGAAATACCATCCAGCCGGGAATGAGAGGGGGGGCGCTGGTGCAAACCACTCGCGGCCGAGACTCATCGCGGCCAACACGAGCATTCGCCCCGGCTCCTTCTCGATGTCAGCTCGTCTGCTGGGCTTCTGAGCAGAAGGGTCGAGATCCTCGGAGCCCTCATTGCCCGAAGCTAGCAGAGAGCTCGTGTCCTCTTCCCCCGATGCGGCCCTGAGATCGACTTCCTCGGACGACATGCCGGCAAACAGCGGGCGCTGCCCACCGGGAAGCGATGCAGGGGGGGCCGGTGAAGCAGGGCTCGATTGAGCTGAAGACGGTTCCGGAATCCGCTGGAAGCGATGCTTTTACGGCGCCTCAGCGCAGCGGAGAATGCAGGCTCAGAGAAAAAGGCAAAAAGGCCAGGCGAGTCCTCAGAGTCACCATGGCAACAGCTCGCAGTGGGGGCATCCGCCGTCAGCGAGCGCGAGCGCTGCATGATCTTCACCCAGGCAGGAGACACAGATGACGTACCGGTCTCCCTCGCTGAGTGGGGCTCTGACGAGCCGCAGGAAGGCATCTTAAAAAAGACGCGAGCTCTTTTACGAGTGTGTGTCGCAGGGCGAACACACACACACACACATAAAGAACAACTGGATATAACAGAATTGAAAGGATATAGGCGCCGGATAGCGCAGCAGGAACAGCAGTGGAAGGCGGCGATGCCAGCAGCTTCAGAATGGCTTGTCCTGCTGATATGCTTTCTCAGACGGCGCTTGCTTCCTCCGTGATCCAGCGATGCGTGAGCTTCGCTGAAGAGATGAAAAATCAGGTGAGTCAGCCTTTTCGAGCTCCTTTTATAGGTTGGGCCACACCCGTTTCGGTGGGAAGTGGCAAGAAGGGCGCAAAGCGCCCTTATTGGTCTGATGTTGCATCAGCCCGCGCTCGATAGGCTGTGCAGTTGCCGCAGAACAAGCCAATGAGCAAACGAGCCGTCTCGCCTATGGCTGTGTACTGCTGCAAATGCGCTTTACAAAAATACAAAATTAAGGATAATTTTTTGCTTCAGTATTTCGTGAAAAGAGACTTTTCCCGTAGCGTCTTAGCTAAGACGCAGTACGAGAGAGCTCTCGTAAGAGAACTGGATATAGGCTAAGTATACTGTACATGTACAGTACAGACCAAAAGTTTGGACACACCTTCTCATTCAAAGAGTTTTCTTTATTTTCATGACTATGAAAATTGTAGAGTCACACTGAAGGCATCAAGGGCTATTTGACCAAGAAGGAGAGTGATGACCTGGCCTCAGATGACCTGGCCTCCACAGTCACCGGACCTGAACCCAATCGAGATGGTTTAGGGGTGAGCTGGATCGCAGACAGAAGGCAAAAGGGCCAACAAGTGCTAAGCATCTCTCGGGGAACTCCTTCAAGACTGTTGGAAGACCATTTCAGGTGACTACCTCTTGAAGCTTATCAAGAGAATGCCAAGAGTGTGCAAAGCAGTAATCAAAGCAAAAGGTGGCTACTTTGAAGAACCTAGAATATGACATATTTTCAGTTGTTTCACACTTTTTTGTTATGTATATAATTCCATATATAATTCCACATGGGTTAATTCATAGTTTTGATGCCTTCAGTGTGAATCTACAAGTTTAATAGTCATGAAAATAAAGAAAACTCTTTGAATGAGAAGGTGTGTCCAAACTTTTGGTCTGTACTGTATATTATATAACCATATAAATAAGAAACATAGAACGTTTATTAGCAAAACAAATAAGAAATCTTGGTGGCACGGCATACACCTTGATGTCAAATAAAAATAAAATAAATGACACAGTTTAAATAAAGTAAACATCTAGAAACAATGTTTAAATCACTTTAGATAAATGGCAAAGTCAACAGGCTTTTCAAAATTCCAAATATTACCAAGCAGGAGCTTTTGCATTTAGTTTCAAAACTAAATCATCTGCTATCGTCTCATCTGTCTCACCTCACCCACTCTCCTCACTGGAGAAATGAAATCTGATCTCTGATGCGACTGTCGTTCGGCACGCTGCATTGAGCAGCCGCGTTCAGTTTTTAATTGTAGTGTCTGTTCTTTTACTGAACTAAATGATTTTTAATACTATGGAAAAAAAAAAGTAAAGAGTAGTGTCCCATACTCAGAATTTGTGTTCTTCATTTAACACATTCAAGTGCACACACATAGCAGTAAGTAGTGAACAAACATACACACACACCTGGAGCAGTGGGCAGCCAATGCTGCGGCATCTGGGGAGCAGTTGGGGGTTCGGTGCCTTGCTCAAGGGTCTCACCTCTGTCATGGTGTTGAAGCTGGAAAGATCGCTGGTTATTCACCCCCCCCCCCCCCCTCCTACAATCCCTGCCGGACCTGAGACTCGAACCATCTCTATCCATTAGGCCATGACTGCCCCCAATCAATTTGTACAATATACATACAGCAAAAATAGCATACACATTATGGCTTCATGACGATACCACATATGCTTTTTCCCTTTCTGCATTACCATTTCAAGAGTGTTACAAAAAACTCTCAGACTGAACAGAAGCGGTTAAATTCTGCGTCCTTTTACTGATTGTATGTTTTTAAATAATATGTGTATGGTGAAATATTAATGAGACTCTGCATTAAACTTTAACCAGATTCTGAGGTAGATTAAACTAGACTATTAAATTTCTCTGACTGTGAAATAAAAGCAAATTCGATTGCAGTTGTACACCTTTTTTCCCTTGCGCAGCGCTGTCTGTCAATTTCAATGAAGCTTGTGCGAGTCATTTGAGAAGCTTGGAAAAATGAAGCAGGTGAATTATTGTTGAATATCAGCCAGAAGGGCCCAGAGCAAAACAAGATGAAGATGAAGGTTTTGTACATTTCAAATATGACTCATTAAAATAGAGTGGCACTCTGATTGAAAAAACCAGATTGTGTGGTCAGGACAGTGAATGTATTTGGTTTTTCCTTTTATTTTGCTCTAATTTGTGCTCTTTCATATCTAATTGACTCTGCACTTCCACACTGCGGTAGATGGAATAGACAGAGAAGCTGTAATGAGACGTGCCCACTCAAGGCCCTGAGAGACCAACCCAGTTGCTGGGGTACAGCTGCTTCGCTTGCTTCATTTGCGTGTATCTGAAGAGGCTAGCAAAGTAAAGTCACAACTGACAGATGCCTCCCCAGCATCCACAAATTTCCTTCCTCTATGTGATTCAGACAAAACAAGCATCATATTAAAATAATAACCTGCTGTTTTGCATGCAATTGATGTCGTGTTTTTCCCCCTCTTCAAGTAGCCCTCCTACCAGAGCTGTTAGCTTTCATCTCAAAACTTTTCAATTCGACGTCTGGACACCAGAGGCACCGCCGTCAGCGTCCAAACCAATCACAATTCCCCATAGTCCAATTTACTGTTATTCTATGAAGGTATTTGAAGTTCACATTAAGTAGCCAACTTAGTTTGGCTGAAGAAACGGTATCTTTTGAACTTAAAGTTCGGTAAAGGGGTACAATAGCAATTTTTAGACTCGCTTAGTAGGGTCTTTTAACTTTTGTTGAACATACACTCCAAATCGTTCCCTTGTGTGCTCTTCTTAGAGTTTCCCATCAGACGAAGGCTGGCCATTTGCAAAGTACCTGGGTGCTTGCGGGCGGATGGTGGCGGTGAACTACGTGGGCGAGGAGCTGTGGAGTTTCTTCAATGCTCCTTGGGAAAAGAGAGTAGACCTCGCCAAGCAGTTGATGGACATTGCGGAGCAGCTTACTAACAATGACTTCGACTTTGCTCTCTATCTGCTGGATGTCAGCTTCGATAACTTCGCCGTGGGGCCACGGGATGGGAAGGTCATTGTGGTGGATGCGGAGAATGTTGTGGTGGCTGACAAGAGGTTGATCAAACAGAGTAAGTAAATGGATTGCCCGTTTCCTATATGTAAGGTAAACCTCTGTCTGTACACACAAAGTTTCTTAATTTACCATAGTGACAACAGCATTCTAAACACACATTTTCTCCCCAGAAATATATAAAATCCACATAATGTGAAAATACAAATTCTGTTATCATTTACACAAGGTACTGGATATTGCTTACAAATTGCAGCCCGTTACAAATTACATGATGGAAATTATAGTTTGTTATATTATTTTGTACTGAACATTTTAGGTAGTCTGACTACTTTTGATTACTTTTTAGATTTCTTTTGACCTAAAATGTTACATTCTTTCTTATCAACATGATGAAGTGTATTAAACACTACTTTAAGAACTACAGAGGGTCTGTGAGTTGATACAAAGTGGAAGAAGTTCCAGATGTGTAAAAGCAGTAGAACTTTAGAATTTAAATGAGAAAACAGATCACAGAATCAAATAATGAATGAAGGTGTGAAATAAAACTGCATAAAACGTGTGTGCCATGAAATAAGTAATGTGTTGTAAAGATCGTGAGTGAAAACAAAAGAAAAATAAAATGTTGTGACTGTCATTAACCTGATGGGACCAAACTTTCTCTTTAAGTGATTTTAAAACATAAGACATACCCTCATTTGAAGACTACAATAAGATTTCACTTCTGCTGTTCATAAAGTTTTGGTAGGCTACTATGATATGGATGGACTAAATGTTATATAATTCAAATGGGCTACCTGTTATTTTTATGGTATATCAAAAAGTGTATATTTTTTAATTTGATTAATGTTGGTACATTTTACCAGTATTTACCATACTTTCAAAACAAAAATTCAAATAGGAAAAATATGCAATATGAAAATAATTGACCAAAAAAAAAAAAAAAATACAAAAAAAAAACAGGACAGAAAGGTTATCCTACAACTTGTTAATTTGTGGCAACTGTCCATATTTCATTAATTTTGTTCCTTAACCCATGATTTAACTGAAATGAGGGAACCAAAAAAAATTAAAAATAAAGCTGCGAAATAACAGGGTTAGACGGTGATTATTTAAGAAAAGAAACCATGCCTAAATATTATTGAAATTGTAGAAATTCATGACCAATCGGCAAACCAGAACAAAGCCGCATAAATGTAGGCCTTGAATGGCATCCATAGGCATGGTCGCGATGTAATGTTTGCCTGCTAGCCTATTATTCCTCTTATAAACAGTGCTTTTTTACTACTCTTTTCATAATCAGAGGTTATCATTTTTAAATAAATTGCTGGTTTCAAAACAGCAATTAAAAGGTGCTGTGACTGACACTATTACAATAAACGGTGATGCCATATTTAATGGCATCGTTCAAGTTTCTGCATGGACCTCACTAGGGCACAGGTTTTCAAGCCCTGGGACAAAATGGGATGCTTTAAGGAAAATATATAGCCTAGGCCTAGAATATATATATATATATATTTTATATATATAATATAAAAAAATAAATGCAAAATATATCTGGCTTATATTTGCGCAGCGCAAACACGCACAACAGTTACGTTTGAGATCATTCAGTTTTAAATGCCATAATGTCAGTTAATAAACATACATAATAAAAATAGCATTAAACACATTTTGCAGCATTAAGGTTAACGATTAATCTCTTAATTGATCATTAATTTAAACAACGATTGATCATGGAAATGATAGAAAATTTGACATCCTTAATAAATTGTATTAATTTATTTAAATGGAATGACTGATACAGAATGTGCTGCATGTTAGCTTGCTTATTTGCATTCCAAACATTTGCCATGCTTTTAATTGTAATTATGTTTTTGGGAAATGCCAAATTGTTAAATTGTTTTTATTTATTTTTATTTATTTATTCATTTATTTTTTCCATAAGCCTCACGGTAGTACTTCTCTTGTAAATCTCAAATTTTGGTTCGTTCTATACACAGATCTGTCATATGACTTCAGAGGACTACAGAATACTTATATTCTTTGTGGTGTTATCTCCATTAATCATACTAATACTAAATACTTAATATACTAAAACAAATCATGCTAATAATAATAACTATTATTAAATTATAAAGTAATAATAATCATCATCATCATCATGTTTAATAGTTTTTGCCCTAACAAATGAAGTCAGAAGGGTCAAAAATAAATTTAGCAGACATTGCATGCAAGTTTGGAACAGTTTTGTCATTGTTGAATAAAACTTTAAACTAAACTAAAATAAACATATTAGATAAAAATAATAAATAAAATAAAAACTTGATAATTAAACACATTTTCTTGGAAATTAACTGAAATAAAATGTTTAAGTTCAAGTACTAAAATGATCTACCCTAACCCTAAAATAAATAGAAATCCAAACTGAAATGACTAGCAATAAGTAAAACTTGGACTAAAATGAAAATATTCAGAATACTTGTACTGCAATAATATATTAAATATACTAAAATAATAAATGTTTGGAACAATGTGAGTGACAAAATGGTGACAGAAATGTAATTGAATGAATTATGTCATTATAGGATTCACTCTCACAAACAAATGCCATTGTAATTAACTTGGCCAGTGTAGTGGATTCTGTCTTCATTCCCTATGTCAAAATGTCATTATATTCTCATGATCTTGAAGGCTGACTATTTTATAAGATTGAACCAGTTACATCTGCATAAATATCTTGTTGTTGAGAGAAGCTTCAGCAGCGCATCAGTAGAGCATGTGCAGGTGTGTTCTTGTGAAGTTCAAACCCTGTGTCATTTCCTGACTCCTAGGGTTGGGTACCGAAACGAGGTGACAATAGATTGTTCGAATAACTGTATCTGTGCAGTTCTTTGTCATAAATACAGTTTAATAAAAGGTCACGATGGAGCAATCGGTTTCCCATCTACTGAAAAGTTTTCGCTCCGTTCACCGCTCATGACACCGCAGCGGTTTCCTTCAGCGGAAATCTAGCCCCTTCAACGTATAGATTAATTATACAAATTTTAATATACTTCATTTAATTATACGTACTTTATACATACAATACTATGCAAAAGTCTTAGGCACGTTAGTATTTTCACCCCAAAGAATGGTGTTCGGCCAGTTATTTAAACCTTTTGCTGTAGTGTGTCAATAGAAAATATCAGTCTAGATTTACGAACATTCATTTTGCCATTAATTTTAATAATCATCTAGTGAGATTTTTGAATGCACAAGTAGTCTGACAACAGCCGGTGCTACACACAGAGATCTGCGTGTGCATTCAAAAATCTCACTAGATTTGACTATTATTAAAATTAATGGCAAAATTAATGTTTGGAAATGTTAACTTAAAACCCTCTTTTTGGGGTGAAAATACTAATGTGCCTAAGACTTGTGCACAGTACTGTACTTTACAAATGACATTGTTGCTACTTTATAAAGAATGACCATACAGTCATTCACAAAACTGATTAAAGACAGGGACAGAAAGCACTAATTTTAACTAAATATCAGAGAGATTGACAGAGATACAGTACAAACATTGTGTGGTTTTCTATTAAACAATGACCCAGATCATGAAATACATTTATTAGGCTTAAAGAGTAATAGAAGCTTGGGAAATGAGAGCATCCAAGGAGTGTGTGAAAGCTATGGAATTATTTTAGATATTTTGTAATGTTAATGTTATCCATAGTTTTCTTTTTTTTTCTTTTTTTTTATACATATACTGTGTGTGTATATATATATAATATGTATGTATATATATATATATATATATAATATGTATGTATATATATATATATAATATGTATGTATATATATATATATATAATATGTATGTATATATATATATATATAATATGTATGTATATATGTGTGTATCGGTTCTGTCACTGCTTAGACACCGGTACTGTTTTAAAAGTATCGAAATGGCACCGGTATCGTAAAAAACCCAATCGATACCCAACCCTACCGACACCATCCCCTCCTCTATCTCTCTTTTTCCATTTCCATTTAATTCACAGTCCAATCTAATTCTTAAAAAAGACCATAAATTAATGCATTTTTTTTTTTAGCATCCAAAGTTTGACATCAGATGCAACTCTTTTCCACTGACAAAAAATCAACTGCTTTTTACAATTAAGTCATTGTTAACTCGCCCTCATATCATTCCATTTCTCTTTTGGAAAACAAAGACACTTTTTGTGCATATAACGATAATAGGTAATGACCAGTTGTGCTGAATTTGTTCATTATACACTCCGATAAATGCCTTTAGAACCCAGAATGATGCAGAAAGTGCTGTTACACACCCAGCACGTCAGAATCGAGTGCGTCACCAGCGTACAGAGACATTTTGCGTTGTACCTTTGTGTTTTGTGACCAGAATCTCAGGGGAGATACCCAATATCTGATAGAACTCTATTCAGAGAACAAGGTTTGTTCCTGAAAGCCTCAGATAGAATGTGTCTGTACGGGTGGTGCGCGAGAGACTCACACGTGAGGACAGAGTGACGCCAGTCGGGTCTTTCTTCACTGGCGACTTGTCACAGTGCCAAAAGCCTCACAGAAGAAGCTCTGTCATTGAAGTGGGAGCGAACCCTCGAGGGGAGGGTGTCCCCTTTTACCAGTCAAACAGCTCCGCTAGGATGAATTTAAATAGTTTTAGCTCAGCTTTGAAGGAGTACTAAAGCTAGACACTGTTTGTACAAGCAAGCTTAAGGACATTGGGTTTCATTCACAAATAATTACCTTTAAGTTTTGTAATTATGTGAGTCAAAAACTCAATTCTCATGTTTAATGTCCACTGGATTCACAACAGGTTGTGATTTTAATGAATCTGGATTATTCTGGACTATGGATAATTAGCATAATATAGATATTTAAATACAGACACTAGTGCCATTCTCAAGCAGTTGAAAGACAAATCTGTTGAATTTAAAGGCAATCTATCCCAAATCGACATGCTTCTAATCATTTATTATTATTATTATTATTGTTTTAATTAAACCCTTAAACTGGTTCTGAGTGACCCTATTATTACATATTGTGGGGTTACCTTTGATTTTTTTTTTATTCTGGTCATCAATTTGATTGTAAACTGTAATGAATCACGATTTTATGCACGTGTTTGCATGGTTGGTTATTGAATGGCAGCCATTGTAATCAGTCTTGACAGGAAGTTTTGCATTACATCAAGAATTTGATGTAGAAACACATTTCGACAAACTGTGCAAATAGATTGAGACCGAAAAAACTCCTTGTTATGAACAATTGATGGTACAGAAGGGCAGTCAATTAGGCTCCAAGTTCACCAGTGCAGTATTTAAAGAACACAAAGCGACATTGATCCGCAGCTCCGTAATGAAATTATCTGCAGTGCTTCGGAGAGAGACCCAGCATAAGTCTTGGATACAGAATGTTTGTCTAGACCAGCGATGCAGGGAAAGCCACAGCCTAAAATGATTTTCTATCTGGAGCACGGCTCCGCTCCGGTGACGTTTACAATCACATTTGTCTTTCTGGCCTGCTAAAGATGATCAAGTAGCTTCCTTCCATCCTTGCAATGGCTGGATGTCTTGTCCAGACATAATACTGCACAGATTAGGATGATGTGTTTGTAAAGAGACCAGAAAAGAAGGGAAGAGAGGGAGGGGGTGCAGAGGATGAGAACAACCTGAATTCAGACTTCAATCTAATGTAGAGGACTATAAGATGTTTTATAAGTTTTATTGTGATTGGTATGTTTAGTATGCAGTTATTGAAATCTAAGAGTTTGTCGACAATGCATTGACATGCTCTTTTTTTTTAATCAGTATCTTTTTTTTATGTCTTATTCCATTTATCCTATATATATATATATATATATATATATATATATATATATATATATATATATATATGTATATACATATATATACATGTGTATATATATATATATATATATATATATATATGTGTATATACATATATATACATGTGTGTGTATATATATATATATATATACACATGTATGTATATATATATATATATATATATATACACATGTATGTATATATATGTGTATGTATATATATATACACATGTATGTATATATATATATATATATATACACACATGTATGTATATATATGTGTATGTATATATATATATATATATATATATATATATATATACACACATGTATGTATATATATATACACGTGTATATATATATATGTATGTATATATATATATATATATATATATATATATATATATATACACGTGTATATATATATACGTATATATATATATATATACACATGTGTATATATATATATGTGTGTATGTACAACCCGAATTCCAGAAAAGTTGGGACGTTTTTTTAAATTTTAATAAAATGAAAACTAAAAGACTTTCAAATCACATGAGCCAATATTTTATTCACAATAGAACATAGATAACATAGCAAATGTTTAAACTGAGAAAGTTTACAATTTTATGCACAAAATGAGCTCATTTCAATTTTGATTTCTGCTACAGGTCTCAAAATAGTTGGGACGGGGCATGTTTACCATGGTGTTGCATCTCCTTTTCTTTTCAAAACAGTTTGAAGACGTCTGGGCATTGAGGCTATGAGTTGCTGGAGTTTTGCTGTTGGAATTTGGTCCCATTCTTGCCTTATATAGATTTCCAGCTGCTGAAGAGTTCGTGGTCGTCTTTGACGTATTTTTCGTTTAATGATGCGCCAAATGTTCTCTATAGGTGAAAGATCTGGACTGCAGGCAGGCCAGGTTAGCACCCGGACTCTTCTACGACGAAGCCATGCTGTTGTTATAGCTGCAGTATGTGGTTTTGCATTGTCCTGCTGAAATAAACAAGGCCTTCCCTGAAATAGACGTTGTTTGGAGGGAAGCATATGTTGCTCTAAAACCTTTATATACCTTTCAGCATTCACAGAGCCTTCCAAAACATGCAAGCTGCCCATACCGTATGCACTTATGCACCCCCATACCATCAGAGATGCTGGCTTTTGAACTGAACGCTGATAACATGCTGGAAGGTCTCCCTCCTCTTTAGCCCGGAGGACACGGCGTCCGTGATTTCCAACAAGAATGTCAAATTTGGACTCGTCTGACCATAAAACACTATTCCACTTTGAAATAGTCCATTTTAAATGAGCCTTGGCCCACAGGACACGACTGCGCTTCTGGACCATGTTCACATATGGCTTCCTTTTTGCATGATAGAGCTTTAGTTGGCATCTGCTGATGGCACGGCGGATTGTGTTTACCGACAGTGGTTTCTGAAAGTATTCCTGGGCCCATTTAGTAATGTCATTGACACAATCATGCCGATGAGTGATGCAGTGTCGTCTGAGAGCCCGGAGACCACGGGCATCCAATAAAGGTCTCCGGCCTTGTCCCTTACGCACAGAGATTTCTCCAGTTTCTCTGAATCTTTTGATAATGTTATGCACTGTAGATGATGAGATTTGCAAAGCCTTTGCAATTTGACATTGAGGAACATTGTTTTTAAAGTTTTCCACAATTTTTTTACGCAGTCTTTCACAGATTGGAGAGCCTCTGCCCATCTTTACTTCTGAGAGACTCTGCTTCTCTAAGACAAAGCTTTTATAGCTAATCATGTTACAGACCTGATATCAATTAACTTAATTAATCACTAGATGTTCTCCCAGCTGAATCTTTTCAAAACTGCTTGCTTTTTTAGCCATTTGTTGCCCCCATGCCAACTTTTTTGAGACCTGTAGCAGGCATTAAATTTTAAATGAGCTAATTAAGTGGATAAAAGTGTAAAATTTTTCAGTTTAAACATTTGCTACGTTATCTATATTCTATTGTGAATAAAATATTGGCTCATGTGATTTGAAATTCCTTTAGTTTTCATTTTATTAAAATTTAAAAAACGTCCCAACTTTTCCGGAATTCGGGTTGTATATATATATATATATATATATATATATATATATATATATATATATATATATATATATATATATATATATATATATATATATATATATATACATACCTTTTGTATAAATATTAATGAACCATGTTATGTATGCAGTTTGTGTTAAAAACAAAAAGTATAAACTTAAGCATTATGCTTTGGCAGTTGGTCCTCTTTGCATAATAAGAGGGAAATAACAGTTTGTCCAGTTTGCATAAAATGTGTTGTCTAGACTTGCCTCTTACAAAAATAAATAAATAAATAAATAAATAAAACTTGGACACGTTTGGCCATTGCAAATAAAATTAACTTCCACTGCTAAGGAGCGCTTTAAAAATCACCCAAACACTGCATCCTCAGCATCCACAGGATATATATATCTACAATAATAGCTGAAATAATTATGATCATTTTCTCTTTCTGTGTGCTTTGACCGTAGTTATTGCTGCTTGTGGCTATATTTGAATATAGCATTATTTTGTGGTGCTGCATGCATGCTTGCTAGGCTTCCAATGTAAGGGTGTTAATACTAGGAGGAAAAATGAAAGAAAAAAACTAGCTAATTAACTGCATGCTACAGATATTGTACATACATGGAGTTTAACATCTACTTTACCAAGAATAAGCTGGGATATTTCATGGTCTTTAAACCTATATGCACTTGCACAAAGACAAAGATCCACATTGAGACCTCGTATGTCTTGATGTTGCTGCGCAGATGTATGTAACAGATCTGTGCATTAGAGGTAAGATAGGTCCTGATCACACATCAGTCACACAGACATCTACCTGAGTAAATGTCATCTCTTCACCTTGGTTCTCAGCATCTGCAGATCTGTGTTGAGCGATAATTGAGTTTAGCCATTGGTCTGGGGCCTTAGGCAGAGCCTGGTGCTGGAAACACAGATTGAGTCATTGGAGTTCAGGAAGGACTGGCTGGAGTGCTTTGAGTTTCTCAAACATGATTAGGGGTTGGCATCTCCTGGGTTGTTTCACTCTAATCAATTTGATCATTAATGCAACTCCAAAGAGTTTCCCATCATCGAGATTGTTATTTATGTGCACTGGTTGCCAGGCCCTTAAAAATAAGTGTGAAGATAAATGTTGTATGGATCGGTGTTCTGGGTAGAGAAACAGACCATTTTGTGTCCCTTGATTAAGGAAGGAACATGCTGTACTTCGGAAATGTCCACCTGATTGCTTCTGTGCTATTTCTTAGTCACAAATTGCTCTCTTGGTCCATCGACGGATATTTTCACTGTGTTCAGATTGAATGAGTGTGTCCAAATATGATTTATAAAAAGCAGATATTGTTTTCAATTTTGAAAAAAAAAAAATACTGGTAATTTTTAAGGAATGTCAAACCTAAAACAAATTTTCATGTTGAATTATTATTATTTATTTTTTTTAATGACTTTGAAGCATAGCCTACTGCCATGTAAAACTCCATGCAATTGCATTAGGGATGTTCACTTTAACCAGTTAACCATCCATTAAGAATTTTGACCAATTAATACAATCAGTTTAAGTCATTTATTTATTTTCAGTAATTTAGCAAAATATTTAAAAAGGTTTGTTGCATTGTTAAAATAGACTTGTGTTTTTTAGAGAGAAAAAAACATGCGTCAAATGTTAGTATCTTTAACGACATAACACTTTTTATCCTTTCTAATTTAATTACATTCTAATTTAAAATAATCTTGTTGGTTAACGGTTAATAAACAGTGAATGAACATCATTTGCCACTTGCGAGAAATGTTCTGCCACAGGCAGAAATGTTTTGAAATCACTTGTACCCTATACCTAATGGGGAAAAAATGTAATCTACCACTTTGCCTGTCAATTTGAGTTTTGTTATACATTTAAATACCTGCCACCAAGATGCTCACGGATTGTGAGAAGTTAAACTTAAAGCTGTCATAGGGGTGGTTGGATTTATTCATGTATGTAAAATATTTATTAAAAGCTTCTTTCTTTCCAGATTTGTTTGGCAGTGATATCATTACAGTGTTTATATTAACTTATTGGGAGAAAACAGTCGTTATATGTGAAATCAGACATTGGGCACCCCCGTGTAGCCAAAATGGCATGATCATAACACATTTACATTTATGCATTTAGCAGACACTTTTATCCAAAGCGACTTACAATTGCTATATATGTCAGAGGTCGCATGCCTCTGGAGCAACTAGGGGTTGAGTGTCTTGCTCAGAGACTCATTGGTGTCACAGTGGATTCGAACCAGGGTCTCTCACACCAAAGGCATGAGTCTTATCCACTGCGCCAACACCACCCCCTCTGCAAATATTCGACTGTGAGATTGGTAGTCGAATCAGGCTTCTATCGAAACATTGACTATTCGTCCATTCAGCCACCAGTACTATTATTATTATTATTAAATAGTAATATTTTGTCTGCATTGTGATATGAGGGCAGTTGTACCAACTTTAATTTATCCTTTGAAAAAATCGTCATTGCATGAGTAATTTCTTTTTTTTTTTTTAATAAATACATATATACAAAAAGCATCATGTAATTTTGAAACTTGTAAAAAAATAAAAAACGTGTTTACCTACAAAATATGAAAGAGCAAATTTAGTTTGTGGAACATTTTCTTCTACTACTGCATATTTACTCTTGTTTCTGTCATCTTCCTATAGATAAGCCTGAGAACTACGATGTCTGGTATGAGAGCAAGTTTGAGGAGTGCGACAAGGAGGCCTGTCTCTCCTTCTCTAAAGATATGTTGTGCTCGCGGGTCACAGTTGACCACAATTATTATGCCATCTGTCAAAATCTGCTTTCACGATATGCTATGTGGCGGGGCAGCTCCGGCGGACTTCTTCACGACCCCCCGCCACACGTAGCCAAAGACGGCCAGCTTGAAGCCCTGTTGGATGAATGCGCCAACCCTAAAAAGCGGTACGGCCGCTTCCAGGCAGCTAAAGACCTGCGCGAGTACTTAACCCAGCTAAGCGGTACCACTAGGTAATGACCGCCCATCCCTGTCCATGCTCAGTGTTCACCCATCAATGTCCAACGACGATTTGGGGATCCTCGACGAAGCTTCGATCTTCTGTGACTTTATCTCAAACCAATCGTCCATCACACTACAATCTGTTATGTGTATATTTTGTTTACCTTAGGTTGATCTTTAAATTATTGAAATGTCTTGAGTTTTTTGCTTTGTTAAATAGTTTGTTTTGCAATAAAGGCAGCAGTTACATTACCATTGTCAACATCCTCCGGCGACACCTTGAAAGGCAGCTGGGAATGTCAGTACACGAGCATTTACTCTGTCCAAAACTTTTCATCATACGTCTTCTGCCTAATTGATTCACTTACATTCCAGAAAAAATTAGTTTGGCGTAAAGCATAATTTTGAGATGGTAGAGAGGATGTGGAAGTCTGTACATAATTAGAGCAGATTGCAGAGGGGAAATGAGTTGGAATTGCTTTGCATATACCAAAGAGTCTGGTTCTATGTAACTAAAACCTCTGAACTAAAAGGGCAGAGGCTAAAATCTGATCATAGTCAAACCACCCCGGAGTAGATTCATGAATGTGGTTAGACTTGTTACGATGATTTGTGTTTGTATTAATCAAGCAAAGTCCAGAGAGACGGCCAGAATGAATCCAAATTACGCTATTACGCTATTAAATCAGAGCGGGGTCCAGGTCTCTAATTGGCCGTTAACTATAAATAATGTACCGGCATATGGTGTGATGCGGTACTATCAACTCCTCAACGTGTGAACGTGCATCCGCACAGGCTGAAATGGAACTTTCTATCTTTAAAATCCATCTTAACATTTCAATTTCACAGCTCTGCAATTGAATTAATCAAAATTTAATTAAACGTCTCTAACACTTAAGATCATTTAACTTTGAGCATCAGCCTGCTGTTTTTTTTTTTTTCTCTCCCTGGTTTGATTTTGCACTTGGTGGACCAATGAATTTGATCAGTATGCTAATGAGTATGCATTAGATAATGAAGTAAGCTAGCGCTTGACTGACAGCATCACTCCATTGAGCCTGGATTTTAAAAGCTAGCTAATCACTTTTCATCTTAATGTTTCTGCCAGTGCAAATGAATGAAAAGTATTCAGATTTGAATCTTTTTATTATTATTATTATTATTATTATTATTATTTCCCTGTTTAGGTTCTGGCCAGTCAGAGTGAAAGCAATAAGTGTCCATCAGCCATTATAAGTAAAGATCCCTCCGTTCTTGTCAAATCCAAACCCTTGTCCGGATGGCCTCTCTTTAAGTGAAGAGATTTTTTGCGTGCATAAATACCTGTCTGCTTTTGTACTTTACTTCTATTTCAGTTGAGTATTATATCAGCTGTGTCTGATTTTACTGTGCCTTTCATTCAGAAGTTGTATTTACAACTTTTTAGTCTGTTTAAATATCAATGAATAAATTAAAATATATAAATGAATATATATATATATACATCTGGTGTCAGTTGTCTAAATTATTTTTGATATCACTGCATTTTCTTGCACTTATTAATTTAACTCAATCTACTTATTAATGTACATTTACTAAATATCAGTACTAATATGACCTGTGACAATACGTAAATGAAATAATGTTAAATGTGAGATTAATGTATAACGGATGTGAGTGTATTTACGGACACATTCATATAGGAAATGAGGGACTTTTAAAGGGATAGTTCACCCAAAAATGAAAATTATGTCATTAATTACCCACCCTTCATGTCGACCCGTAAGGCCTCGGTTCATCTTCAGAACACAAATTCAGATATGTTTGATGAATTCTGAGAGCTCTCTGACCCTCTCATAGACAGCAAGGATACCACCATGGGCAAGGTCCAGAAACATAGCAAGGACATTGTTAAAATATCAATGTGACATCAATGTTTCAACCGTAATTTTACATTCTTCACTGAGTACAGTATATAACCTTGAACCGTATCATTTTGAATGCAGAAAAGTCATCTTTTAAGGCAGCATAATGTTGCTTCCCAACTTTGCACTTTTTTGAACACTCCTATGATGCCTTCAAGTGCTGTCTGGGTAGGTGGCTCACTAATGTTTCAATACTGTTGTTTAATGCATGCACTTCTCAAGTAATTTTAAGCCCCAGAAACGTAGTAAGTACATTGTTAAAATAGTATGTGCGATATCAGTGATTCAACTGTAATTTTAGGAAGCTACAAGAATACTTTTTGTACATGCTTCGAAAACTGACACGGAAGAGAAGAAACTTCAATAAAGTAATTTATTTGCACACAATAAGTATTTTTGTAGCTTCATAAAATTCTGGTTAAACCACTGATGTCACATGGACTATTTTAACAATGTCTTTTTTTACCTTTCTGGACTGTGTCTGTTGCATTGCTGTCTTTGTAAGGTCAGAAAGTTCTTGGATTTCATCAAATAAATAAATAAATCTTAATTTTTGTTCCAAAGATGAACGGAGGTCTGACAGGTTTGGAACAACATGTGGATGAGTAATTAATGACAGAATTTACATTTTGGGATTTAAAATAGGGGTAAAATACTGTGTACACATGGTCATCTCTAGATATGCCATTTGTCACTATTACACCATGTATTGCCTAAATACAATGCAAGCTGCACCCAAAGTCGCATAGCCTATTTCCCTATAGGTGAAGAATAATGTTTGAAGTGTAATGTGCTCATAAAAAAATACCTGTATGACTTACTGGCGAGATTTAGAAATGTACACACAATTGACACTTTGCCAAAGATGGACTTATTTTTATTATTATTTATTTATTTTTGTGAGATGCCAAGGTCTGCACCTCTACCACTGAAGAAAGCAACATGATCAACTTGGATCACATGTGCCTTGATAACAAATCACATAAAAAAAATTCATAAAATTTCTATCAGTGATGTGCAACAGTCTCTGTTTGCGGATACCACAGAAATGAATGAGAAGACGTACCGTCAACTGCATCCTGACGTAAAACTGTCTGTGACAGCTCAGCATTTTTCAGTTTAAACTATAAAAATAGATGAGTAAAAAAACATATGTTAAATGGCATGTAGAAAACTAGCCAATGGACTGTTGATTCATTAAATGATAAGCTGTTTTCCCAAAGCCTATTATTCTCCATTGACATCTATAAAAAAGAAATTAAAAAAAAGTTTGTCTTATGCAATGATTACAGTGAATAGGTCAAATGACAATGACAGCATAGCAAATGTAATATGTCTGTAATAAATTCATATTGAATACATTCATTTAGAATTTAATTTTTAGTACTTATTTCACATCAGACAGCGATACAGTCGATCATGAATCAAGTATCCCAGCCAATCAGAAGAGCGTATGAACGGGCTTTCTCTGCAAACTGTTGCTCTCATGATCATACGGGTAAGTTTATGGATAAGTTTCTAGTAGGCCTACAATAGATAAAGCAGTTTTACCTTCATCCAAATACATACACAGCGAATTATATTATATTACACAGTGAATTATATTATATTTGCCATTGAAAACACTTAGCCCACTTCTCTGTAGTTCAGTTCACAGTTTAAACGCTCTAGTTTCCTTAGGTTATCTTCATGACCTGAGGTAAATTAAAATAAAGTGTTACCTAAATTATCCAATCAGTACAATGTCAAAAATTATATTCAAACTCAAAAAGATTCATTTTAATAGTATTCTAAATCACAGTCATTACCCGAGATAATCATTGAGCTGTCAGCCATAATAACATCAGTATAGAAGCCACTCCTCCTCTGCTATCTGTTTTAGGCTTTATTATTATTATTATTTTCTCCTTATCACTGCTACACAGATACATTTAAAAAACATACACAGATAAAATTCTGTTTAAAACAATCAAAAGACTAATGCTGGGTTTGGCATTAGAGATGTTTACATGAGGTCAGCTAGCAATTTTTTTTTTTTTTTTTTTTTTTTTTTTTTTTTTTTTTTTTTTTTTTCCCCAGTAAAATTGTATCTTATACTTTCCCCCCAGTTTCCTTTCCAAATGTTATGTTTTTTCTCTGGGCAGCTGTGTTGGGGTTGAGAAACTCTAGCTAATCTGAAGCGTATACGGCCTGGAATGAGTCCCTGTGCTGCAGCTAAGAGAGTCTGACAGCTATTAGAATCAGCTTCATTACTACGGCAGCAGCTCCTCTGATAGCAATCACCATTTCAGAAGTTGTGTGTATGTTCAAAGATGTTTCACTGGCTAAAAGAATTACTTGATCCCTTGAGCCAAAACACTTTTCAGACTCGATGCATATAGGAGGTGCTGGGAGGAACTGCTAAGTGGCTAAATTACGTGTTTGTGTGTGTGTGAGAGAAAAAGAAAGACATGTGGATGTACTGTAACCGTCTACACGTCTGCCAGTCTATAATTATGCCTCTCTGTTTTGACAAACACATTGTTGGTGGTATTCATCATAAAATAGACACTCGAACACACATTGTCTTCTTAAAGTGCTTTATGTAGCAGAATAATTCCAATAGTGTGAGCTTACAGGGGAGCACTGCAGGAAATAAATCTGACTCCAGGGGCCCGTACCATCCTCATTTATTGAAATAAACACGAGCCTGAACCGACTTGAGCCTGGGTGCTTTTATCGATATAGCACATGAGGAGAGGAAGCTTAAAATCTCCTGCTGTCTCCCATGAGTCGAATACGGTATCTCTAAGAATCATTCAAAAAGCTTCTTATGTTTAATTCTATTTCTTGAATATGATCCGCGGTACATGATCACTTTTTTTAAAACTCAGATCTCACACTAAATCTTCTGATTTGGGCAGTTTTTAACATTGCAGAGCGATACAGATGCTGTCTTGAATTCAAATGCTTCATAGTCTGTGTAGGAAGCTTTTCAACAATAAAGCCTGGTTTCTGGTTAGTCTCTGATATGGAAGCTCATATCTGATTGGTAGTCGGGGTTCACAGGCTTTTGGAAATCATGTTTACAAGGAGTGTGTTCAATTCTGCAGTGAAAGCTTTGGTTTGATAAAGTGTCTTGGGGCTGAAAATATCTGAATTTAGGCTCATAAAAAAAGGAGTTTAAAAATATTTTGAAAAGGAAAAGATTCTGTTTATTTTACTCTTATTTAGCTGTTTGAATTTGTTTTCTTTTAAGTTGTTTATATATATATATATATATATATATATATATATATATATATATATATATATATATATATATATATATATATATATATATGTGTGTGTGTGTATGTATGTATGTATGTATGAGAGGTCTTTTTATCAATAGCTATAAAAAATTCTCCTCATTATAAACAAAGTATTTGTTTAACCCCTTACATGGAATAATATTCCATACATTATTCAAAAGGAATTGCAAATTGTTATAAAAGTGTATATGCAATTGCATTTTCAATTTGTGGATGCATAAAATGTGACAATCCAAACGCAAATGCAAATCATGCATTACCGTTTGCATTTTCTTTTAAGTGAACGCACAGTGTCTGCCAAATTTAAAATGGAAATGCAAAGTCCGTTTGCAATTGTGTTTCCCATATCTTACGAGCTATGGGTCTGTCATATTTAAATAGCAATATTAATTACCACATTTTCCTTTTCACTCTCTCTGCACTGCACATGTAAACTGCCAAAACTCAAATGGAATCGCAATTCCTTTTGCATTTGAATTTCTGAAGTCTACACGGAAACCTGTCAAGTGACAGGGGTGGGGCCATTTTATTCGGCGTGTTTGCATTGGAAAGTGACGTCACTCACAGTCGATGGTAATAAACAATTATTAATAGACGATTTTGCGGAATGTTTTGAAAAATGGGAGTAATTGCTGAAATTGTGGAGGGAATTTTGACACTCGCACAGCAAGTTGACGACAGTTCATACGGTACAGATTTCCTTTTACTCAGAAGCCATTTGGTTTTGGACAGGTTAAATGTGTTTGTGGCCTTGACAAACTTGACGAACTATATTTTTTTGTTTATAGAAGCAGAGTGTGCTTGCAGGTGCTGCAGGTTAAATTTATGTTACATCTGGCAAACCAGATTTATGTCAAATTTCCCAGGTTGAGAGGTTCTAATGCAGTGCAAAGAATCTTGGGAGTGAAATGCCCATCAGTTGAACAATATGAAAATAATAATTCCAAAAGACCCTTTTGAAGTATTTATTTTTTTTACCTTGATTTAAAACAATCCTGCAACATACCTGCCGAAGCTCCCCTAAACCACATATCTATATGTCAAAGTGGGTGGTTCTTTGCCAAAATAATCTCCAAAGTGGACCAGCCTTTATGTCTACAGATGAAAGTCTGGTTCTGTGTTGTCGGCCACATGATTTGCACCCCTGTAAATGTTCGGCTTGCCGTTTGATCCCATACCAGCAATAACAGCAGGGCAACTCAAATCTACCACCTCTGAATCACAACTTTCTCGCTTATCGGTAGAAGCACTTTAAATAAGAAGCATGCTGGGAAGGTTCTGGGATATGTTATCTTAATCTGAACATAACTCCAGCTTTGCCTGTCAGAGAGCAGGGCTTGTGTTAAGGCCCGGATATCTCATTTAGACCAGAAAGTGAGAAACCTCCCTGGCTTCCATTACGGAGCCAGAAAGGAAAGAAAAATGAACAGTGACAAAAGGAAATGTTCCCAGCTCACCGTTGCTCTGCTAACTTGATAAAAAGTCTATTTAGTGCTTGTCAGGCTGAGCCAGAGAAAGAGAGAGAGAGTGCGTGTGCACTACAGAGGAAGCGTTTTTAGAGAAGTCTGGGTGTATTTGTTGGGAAATAACTTTGGCCAGCTTATTCAGGAAAGGTTGCACTGTTTGTCAGGGCTGCCTGGGCTGGTCATGAGAATTTACTCTGAGGTTCTAGTCTAAATCCATCTTCAGAGTATGTGGTTTGGCAGTGCATAAGGTCTCCTTTTCTGACAGAGGGTATGCAGTAGTTGATGGGGTGACATTCCTAGCAGGTGGTAAAATGGTTTCTTGTGTAAATGATCTTCCCTTTTGAAAGGTTAGGGTCAAACAAAGCATGGAAGCTGTATTTAATGGCCATCCTCAAAATGAAGCTGATGGTGATATCCTGGGTATTTGATACGTGGAGGTCTAAAAGTCAGGTTAAAACCGCTGACTGAATACACTGGCTAAAACCAGAACGTAAAAGTTCTGTACCCAGTGAGCTGAGGAAGCTAAGTAAGGTTAACCTTACTGGGTTCTCGTCTCGTTCTGTTTGTGACACTGTACGCTGCAAAACCATGCCATTTTTTTACTACCAAGAACTGAAGCGTAAACAAAGGAATTATGATCCATATTGCAACGTTATTGCTTCATTGAACTAAACGTGATACATTATATGTCGTTCAATGGACCCTTACATTTCAAAATATACCAGGATTTACAGCTGTGGATGTGTTTATGACTCGTTATTACGACGAATCTGGTATGTACAGCGTTTCCATTGTTCATGTTTTTATGCGTACTGCTTACAAAAATGTAGCAAAGACAGTCTTTATAAGCTTTCCATTGAAAAACAGTGAACTGTCGTCGATGCTTGAGGCTTAGAGCTTTATAATGATATATAGTTTATCAAGATTAAATTTTTCCAGTTTCATTTAATCTATTCGTAAACACTGACACGTGCGAGTTGAGGGGCGTTGAGGTTGCCTGTGTCGGGGTGCTGGCTAACAGGTTAATGACTCACCCTCATGTCGTTCCAAACCCGTAAGACCTCCGTTCATCTTCGGAACACAGTTTAAGATATTTTAGATTTAGTCCGAGAGCTTTCTGTCCCTCCATTGAAAATGTATGTACGGTATACTGTCCGTCTCTAGAAAGGTAATAAAAACATCATCAAAGTAGTCCATGTGACATCAGAGGGTCAGTTAGAATTTGTTGAAGCATCGAAAATACATTTTGGTCCAAAAATAACAAAAACTACGACTTTATTCAGCATTGTCTTCTCTTCCGGGTCTGTTGTGAGAGTGTTCACAACACTGCAGTGTAGTGATGTCCGGTTCGCGAACGAATCATTCGATTTAACCCGTTCTTCTTGAACCAGTTCACCAAATCGAACTGAATCGTTTGAAATGGTTCGCATCTCCAATAAGCATTAATCCACAAATGTCTTAAGCTGTTAACTTTTTTAATGTGGCTGACACTCCCTCTGAGTTAAAATAAACCAATATCCTGGAGTAATTCATTTACTCAAACAGTACACTGACTGAACTGCTGTGAAGAGAGAACTGAAGATGAACACTGAGCCGAGCCAAATAACGAACCAAAGATTGACTCATTCTCGAGTACAGAACCGGTTGCATCGGTTTTCGGATTACCAGTAGTGATGGGAAGTTTGGTTCTTTTCCACAAACGGGTTCTTTCGGACAGTTCAATTCAATAAACCGGTTGAAAAAAAAAGGTTCACCGGTTCTTTTGCGCTCGACGTAATGTCACTGGCGATGATTGCCCTTGATTCAAGTCTTCGGTTTACCCGCACTCATATCATTAGCACAGAATCAGTTCAGAATCAATCACCAAAAGAACTAGTTCGGTTCAGATGCGCTGTGTGTCAGTCTGCTTCACACTGAATCACACATGTGCAGTATCATCAGCTCCTCGGTTCTCGAATTGGACACGTCTGACAGAAAAGGTTCTTGACTCGAGAACGAGTGAATCTTTCGTTCGTTATCTGGCTCAGCTCGGTGTTCATCTTCAGTGCTCTCTTCACAGCAGTTCAGTCAGTGTACTGTTTGAGTAAATGAATTACTCCAGGATATTGGTTTGTTTGAAAAAAGTTAACAGCTTAAGTCATTTGTGGATTAATGCTTATTGGAGATTCAATTCGATTTGGTGATCTGGTACAAGAAGAGCCGGTTTAATCGAATGATTCGTTCGCGACATCACTACACAGCAGTGTTGTGAACGCGCTCACAACAGACCCGGAAGTCGTAGTTTTTGTTATTTTTGGACCAAAATGTATTTTCAAAGCTCAAACAAATTCTAACTGACCCTGTCACATGGACTACTTTGATGATGTTTTTCTTACCTTTCTGGACACGGACAGTATACCATACATATATTTTCAATGGAGGGACAGAAAGCTCTCGGACTAAATCTAAAATATCTTAAACTGTGTTCTGAAGCTGAACGGAGGTCTTACGGGTTTGGAACCACATGAGGGTGAGTCATTAATGACATGATTTTCATTTTTGGGTGAACTAACCCTTTAATACTTCAACATTTATTTATTTATTTTTTGGAGGGAAAATGAAACATTTTGCTGAAGCTTTTTTAAAAACAAAAAATCCTGGATGTTGCAATTCTGTCGCAGATCCGTTGTTGATGTTCCCTTTATTAGAATATCAGCTATCTTAGCGAAATGCTAACATCACACTTAACTGTCATATCATCAGACTCTGTTGTATCGTTTGTGCACTCCATATGAGATGGACAACAATCATATATGTGAATCACTGCATTTGCTACCCATGAATAACCAGGTCAGCATCGCCAGTCAGATTCCATTTAAGGGCCAGATCAGAAGGGTTTGAAACAGAGCTCAGGTCTGTCCAAATTTCTATCCACTATTAGTTTGAATAAAGAACCCATTGTAAAGAAGAACTTTCTATCATGTACACCGGGTGCTTCATTTTGTTAATGATTTCATTTTGCGCTTGTTACCCTAGCTACACCTCACTTTCTCCACCTCTGAGGTGATTTTGTCCATCTCCTATCCTGGATTTCCAACTCCGGGTAGCTGTCAGGGAGAGGTCTGGAGCTTACCCAGCAGGGGTTCACAGACCCTATGCAATTCCATTTCTCACCTGCACCGCAGCTTAAACCAACATTATCATCCACACCGGAGGGGTTTGGATAGACAGATGATTTGAGCCCCCCTTGCCCCCTTCCCCCATCTCCTGTTCCCTTGCTTATCTCCCCAGGCACATTAGCAGACACCCTGCTTCATTATAATAAACATCATTTATTCAGCGTGCACTCTTATCTGAGGTTTACTCCCAGCCAAATACAATGCACGATCCAATGCTAACACTGGAGGAAATGCATACTTATGTGAAGAATAACAATGAAGAAAATGCAGGTAACCAAATCCTGTTTCAGAGCCAATCTATGGTAGATATGTTCACAAAGGGCTTCATTACCTGCACTGTCCAGTCAGTGAGCTGTGTTGTGTTTACAGGTTGTGAAAAAGTATAGCAGAAGGAGCATTGTTAGGAATAATAATGCCACTGGAAACTGGAAAATAATATCATATAGAGATCTCCAGCAGACTTTCAGAACTTGTGTAATAAATCTAATAAAATATCAGCTAATTTAACCAGCTAAGGTTAGTTCAGACTGTAAAATATGTGGCTCCCTAATTTTTACTTGATATTTACACTTTACAAGATGTTTTAGAGTGATTACATTTATAAGGTAAGGTTTATTAGACATTTATCAACAATAGCAGGCCCAAATTCCAAATATCCCAAATGCTAACCTCAGCTCTTGTGTTTTGCCTTAGAGTTCTTGCTTTGATGATGTAACACTGCATAGTCTGTCTGCCAGTAGTCTGCTGTGAAGTCCACATCACTGTGTGTTACTGACACAAAGATCCCAGACATGGACTAATAAAGACAGTGTCTGCGTCTGAATCACATACTCTCGAGCAGGTACCTAATTTGAACAAGTAATTACTTAGCGACTGCTAAAAAAGTCGGTTCAATTAATGTAATTTGGATGTACTACATTCGCGCATGTCATTATCATGTGATTTACCAGCATCAGTTGTGTCAGTTCAATGCACATATCTTCCCCCAGAGCCTCATAAGATAGAAAAGTGACCATCGTATGCATACTTCAAAATACATCAGTAGTAGTAGGTCATCCGGGTACGTTTTACCTACACTTAAGTGTCAAAAGAAGTATGTCCAAATATACAGTATGTCAGTGGCGACTGGCGTGCGGTGAATATTTAAAAGGGTACGCTGAGTGTTAAGATTAAGATCCCCCCTCCTCGTTGGCTTTTAGGACACACTCAAAGAGGGAAACACTGTAGCAGGTGTCGATTTAAAAATATGCACATTTCCTACCTTATTTATAAATGAAATTCCTCTCCAATCCTTCTGCTATCATTTCAGGTTTATCCATAGTTTTCTGAATGCTAGAAAAAACATATAGCTGCTTTTCCAAGTAAAAACCACCAAATAACATTTGCACGTAGTTATGTTATGATACATAATATTCAAAGGGTCCCCCGTTCTATATGTCTCTGCAAAGACTGAATGATTTTATTATTTGTAGTATTATTATTCCCAGTGAATAGGAGTTAAAACTCCCACCGGGGTTACACTATTCCAATAACAGACCATACAAAATACCAAAAATAATGATACCTTTAAAATATTGTCAAGTAACATTGCAAAGAACAATAAAATCAGAGAAGGACTTTAACTGTTAGCGACACTAGTATTCAGAAAACAAAGGTAGTTGTGACGAGTGGGGCGGGGCCGAGGGACATGGGAGCGAGGCCGGGGGAGTGATTGGAGATGAACTACACCTGTTCGTCCCACCGTTCTCGAGTCCCATGGAGGAGATGGAAGGATATAAAACTGGAGCGACGACAGTGAAGGACGAGAGAGGACCAGGCCTGGGCTTTTAGTTGTGTTTTGGTTTTTATTTTATGCGCACCAGTCGTCCGTGAGGGGCTGGTGCGCTGTTTTGTGTTTATTTTGTTATTAAAATGTTTTTGATTGTCCGCCGGTTCCCGCCTCCTTCTTCCGGATGAATATGAAGGTTGATATCGTTACAGTGGTGCCGAAGCCCGGGAGAAGGAGGGACGCGCTGCTGAAGATCCCTCGCCGCTGTGGTGAATCCGCGGTGCCATCGAGCTGGCGAGGAGTGTGCCGCCATGGACGCTCGAGGCGGTGGACTGGAGCGAGTTGCCGGGGACGGGCGAGCTAGCTACCGGCCGCCCACGATGTGGAGAGACGGCTGCCGTCCGTGAGGGAGCGGAGGAGTCGGCGCCGTTCGCCAGGTGGCCGGAGCCTGCTGCCTCCGCCGGAACGGGGAGGAGCAGGGAACGGGGGACTCCTGCCGGCTGCCCAAAACCGGAGGAGCCGTCGCCGTCCACCGGGCGGCGGAGGAGTGTCGTGCCGTCCGCCGAGGGCCGTCCAGTGCCACCGCCAGGCACCGCGGAGGAGATCACCCAGCTGGTGGAGGGCCGAGCAGCGGTGCGTCTGGGAACCGGAATTTTTTTTTTTTTTTTTTTCCTCTCTCCCCTCTCTCGTCTCTGTCGCTCCTCCTTCCATCTCCTTTTCTCTCGCCTCGCCTGTCCTACCCCCAGGTTCCCGCAGGTCCCCGGGAGCGGCCCCCCCGGAGGGAGGGGGGGGGGGTAGAGCGCAGTCTCGGGAGTACCCCCCGGCCTGCGAGGGGCGATGGGGGTATGTGACGAGTGGGGCGGGGCCGAGGGACATGGGAGCGAGGCCGGGGGAGTGATTGGAGATGAACTACACCTGTTCGTCCCACCGGTCTCGAGGCCCATGGAGGAGATGGAAGGATATAAAACTGGAGCGACGACAGTGAAGGACGAGAGAGGACCAGGCCTGGGCTTTTAGTTGTGTTTTGGTTTTCATTTTATGCGCACCAGTCGTCCGTGAGGGGCTGGTGCGCTGTTTTGTGTTTATTTTGTTATTAAAATGTTTTTGATTGTCCGCCGGTTCCCGCCTCCTTCCTCCGGATGAATATGAAGGTTGATATCGTTACAGTAGTCTAAAAATAAAATCTTCTGAATGTTCAAAATGTTCTGAGGATTTTATTGTTTCCTCTTTTTTCCCTGATGTTTATTATTTTAAAATGTATATGCTTTTTTGGAAACTTTATTATTATTTTATAGTATTATCATTATTATTTACCACATTTTGACAATGACGTACATCTTAAACATTGTCTATGACCAAAAATGTAAGATATGTTTAAAGTAGACTTTCAAAATTTGCTTTGCTTGAGAAAGCATGGAAATATAGCTACAGTGTTTTTTTTTTGTTTGTTTCTTTGTTTGTTTGTTTCATTTGATTTTAGTCTTAGTGTTAGTTTTGCATCAAACACAATGTCATTTTCATCAGTTTAGATTTGGCAGCATTTTTTTTTGCGTTTTACCGAAAATTACCATTGTTTGTCAAATAAGTTATTTTACGTACTTATTCCCATCACTTTGTTAAGTTTTACGTTACATCTCAAATGACAAGGGATCAATTTATAATCAAGTTTATTTTAATTAACCTGTTAATTAATTAATAAATTAATTAATTAACTTACTAATTCTCTTGTATGGCCTGTATATGCAGAGCATTCACAGCTTATGTGGATGGAACGTCATTGTGGTATATGAGTACTGTACTTCTTTCGTCACATACTGTTTTCTGCTAACTATATAGTAGGGAAGTATTTGATTTCAGATGTAGCCTATGAGTCCACAAGTCCATATTAAGTGGGCCATTTGTTAGAGGGCCACTTTCACTTGTTTATTAAAACGAAGATGGGGAAAAGCAAAATCAAATCATCTTTATATAGTGTCCTTCACAGTTTCTTAAAGAAACTATGTCTTTTCATTTGGGAAAATCCATTGACATCAATTGATTTGGGCTCTTTCTTTCAAAGACAGATTCCTGGTATGATGTGACACTTTTTCCATTATTGTAACGATCAATACGTCTCTTTTATTTATTTATTTTTCTGCTGCAGGACTCACTAATAGTCCAGAGTGGTCTGAACTGACAATGCACAGCATGTGCTAACATGGAGCGGGGAGAGATGTAGCAGAGGCCCCTGACCCCATATGCTGCGCTTTACTTACCCTTGTGCAGCATTCACCATGTGCACCCCATCCAAGGCCCCTTTTCACACTCAAACTCCACATGGCTTCCATCTTCACACTCCTCCTGAGCTATATTTACACTGATGTGACCCCAAATGGCATGCCTGCCAGAGGGACACACAATGCTTTTCACATCTGCCTTTGGTGTCCTCCTAGGAGTCTTGCACCAGTATCATTTTGGCCATCCATTAGCGGTGCCATAGTGAAGATATGCAATCGAGGTTGCTGCTAAAATATCTTCAGCACCTCCAAAAGTGTTCGATTAAGAGGTCTGGTTGTGGTGTTTGCTCGCGCCACAAGAGGAGACTTGTTTTGCTGCTGTCGGCTTAGACGTGTGATGCAATTTGAGAGTTGAACAAAACATTGTGCATGTCCAAGACTATATACCTCTTGGAGAGACTGGAATACTGAATTTGTAATCTTGAGATCAAGAGTTGTGATTATGAGGTGAAGTTGGAGGTCTCAAATTGCTCCTTAAATGCAATGCAACACTCCTGGCTGCCAAACAAAGCAGAGATTGAATTCCTCAATGCATATTAAGAGGAAACGGTTGTCTGAGTGGCTCCTGTGTTGCAAGGGGGACATACATTTGTTTAGACTGTTCTGTGTGTAGTGCTGCCAAGCCTTGCAGATCTTCCCGTTCCTTTCAAGTCCATTTGAGATAATATTTTTAGCTTCAAGTAGAGCTGCATTGTGATGTCATGCTTTAAGCTTTTGGAGATAATCTCTCATCTCTCTGGGTTCTTGCTACAATGGGATTTTGATGATTCAGAATATGCTGAAAAGTCTTTAGCTAACAGTAGTTAAACCTGCAGTTCTTTGTTACACGTGTAAGTGTACATGATGCCCACAGAAATGGACACAAAGGATTAGATCAGGAACTTATGAACAAAAGGATTACAGGCAGTGAATGTGGGTCACACTATCATGAGTGAAACCAACCACTCGCTGGATTACCTAAATCCTCCACTGAAGGTCACAGTAAGCAGGGGTCAATACAAGGTTTGGACAGGGTTATGGCAGACCATCTGCTTGTTCAGGAATGCAATACAAAGAGGCAACTTTAAGCATCAGAGCATGCAGCCAAATGCTAGCCCAAGGGCTGGTGTTTTTGAAGTGTTAATTTACACAATCATGTGTCTTTTGACCCGCAATGCAAAAGTGAGAAAAGAAAGACAATTTTACTGTGCGATTTCTTGGACTTGAGACCTCTCGAGAGGATACAAATAAAGATATAGATATTCTGGGTCTTGTTACTTTTTGTCTTTGTGTTTAGGTCTCCAGATATCCTCTGTTTCTTTCTTCCTTCCATGTTTTAGCCTGCACTCTTCCAGGTAACGTTTTGGAACTCTGTATTTTAACACATCTGATGTTATCACTTCCATCGGATGAATCCCTTTGTTGTATTTCTAATTAGTACTTTGATTTAAATTTAAAAAATCTTATAAATTAATACATACAACATTTTAAATTTAAGATCTTGGTCTGGATTTGAGTATCTTAGTCTATATTAATTAATTAATTAATTAATTAATTAATTCATAAGGGAGAAACTGATTGTTGGGTATTTTAATGCTGTGACTGAATCTACGTATATTTCTCTATTTGAGGTTGTAATTTTTATCAATTTTATTGTATTTTTTGTCTGTAGGCCTGTGTCTTAGGTGGTCTGGTTTTGGTCTGTCTTTGTAAAGACAACAAAATTATACATGTACATTATTAGCTCTGTTTGAACTCACTTACTGACTCTAAATGTTTATTATTCACTGCATGCAACTTTATCTAATTATTAATTATTATTATTTTATTTTTTATATATTTTTTTCTTTTTTAAATCTGTGTGAAGCTACATCACATGGGACAACTATGCCACATTGGAAATAGGAAATCGAACTGAAAGCATTATATTGTGGGATTCAGTGTTCAAAACATGCCATTTGTCAAATGTAGCAGGGATTTACAGAAAATAAGCATCCTGTCAAGTTCAACTCTGTCCTGTATAAAACTATAGTAGTCTATATTAATATGGTTAAATTGGCTTATTTAGAGAACGTCTTATACTGCATATGCTACATAAAATTCTGATATGATTACCCCTCTGATTACAATGCATCTAGTTTACCAAGCCATTTTCACACATTTACACCACAAAGAAAAGGCAAGCTGTGTTGTTCTAATAGCAGATATCAACTATCAGAGTCAAGGACTGGAGAGGAAATATACCTTAACCTCCACTTAGCCTGATGGTATCATCTGGGTGGTGCTCACTTGACCCACATTCTTAAGACAAGCATCCTCTTACATGGCGGGTCAAAGAAAGAGCTTTGAGAGCAAAGAGAGAGTCTGTGAAGTCTGTGAAAGAGAGCTCCATTACAGTGTGGCCATACTTTGATGAAGTGCCATTCAGAAAACTTCTGGTATCAATTCAACCTTTTATATAGCCATGATAATTACCCCAACAGCACTAATGGATGGCACAAAAGACACGAGTCAAAAGCGCAGAAATGCGAGAAGATAATTATTTTTCTCTGATTAAAATAAGATCAGTATGCTTACTCTTGTAAGCAGTGACCAGAGGGTCAAAGTGTGTAAAAGAGGATGTACAGTATGCCAATTAAACAGGCAGGTGTTCCACCCTAGTCATATTCTTGCTGCACTTAATATTTAGGATGTTGCCATTAAAGGTGACAGATCTGCAGACTAAGCTTGCATATAGGTTTGGAATAATAATAATAATAATAAATATTCACGTACATACCTATTTAGCTATACCAAACTAACTTTAAATGCATTAACAATTATTTTCTTATGTCTAAACCTGTTTTGATAAGCTTTGCTCTAACATGTTACATTGTCTAGGAGTCATCACAATACATTATTAATTATTTACATTGCAAATGCAATGTAATCATGAACTTTTGATAGTTTGAGTGACTGATGCTTTGGACCCTGTTTACACCTGTATTTCGAGATGTACTTCAGATCAACACCATCCCACTCTCACCATCTGTTCAGGAGTTCAGGAACGTGGCAGAGAGTGTGAACTTTACACTTCAGAGTTGCTGCTAGAACATTGTCCTGAGAGGTGCTTTCTGCTTGAAGGGTTTACTTTTCACAATCATCTGTCCAACAGCTGTCAGCTCCACATCTGTCTGGAACAGTGGTCCCAGACAGAAAATAACATTACACCTTGAGGAAGCAAACACCAAAATCTTACAGTATATAGAGTATCATAGATTCTTCCTGAAGGGGAATATATATATATATATATATATATATATATAAATAATCACATACAAAATAAAAGTTCTTGTTTGCATATGTGTGTTTTGTGTATATTTATTATGTATATATAATTACATATACATACAGTATGTAGTTTGAAAATATTACATGTATTTACATGTCTATATTTATATTCCTATAATTTATATTATAAATGCACAAACAAAACATATTTTTTCTGAAATATATATATATGCATGTGTTTGTATTAATATTAATAATAATTATACACAGCACACATATATTATTAGTTGTGGAGAGACCCCCACATGATTGTAACGCGCTTTGGGTGTACAACAATACACAATAAGGCGCTATATAAATGCATCATTCATATTATTATTATTATTATTATTATTATTACTTTCAGACTATTAAATCTAACTTATTGAAAGCAATCACAACTATCATTATTTGCAGTAATTTGTCAGTCTGTCTAATGTTTCTGATGTAATCAGATTTGATCTTTTTCTGCTATTTTTTTTTTAAAAGGAAAAATTATTGTGTCATTTGAATTTTATTTTATTTATTTATTTATTTGTTTTTGTTCATTACCTGTTTTGGTAAGTGATATGTTTACTTGCAGTAACCTGAAGTGCTCTAATGAAAGTTCTTGTTTATTTACAAACCTGAGGGCAAAATTAATTGTGGTAACCTTTTTTCTTCATCAGAGTCTCAGTGGAAAAATATATGCCTCTTCTTACATTTTTGCAAAACTCACCTAATTGACTGCAGTTTTCAGCTAAAATGAACAGATGCAGTAAAAACAACAACTTCTATACCTTTTCACACGATTGCAGGCACATGTTATTGATTAACAATTACGTAATCTTAACAAAAACAGTTTCTTGCACATCCACTTTACTATCGTGCATTTTAAAACATGTAAACTTGCTCAGTAGCTCATCAGGTACAGGTTGTGTTACAAAGCTCTGGGGTATGAGTACTGTGAAACACAATAAAGGAGTTCAAAGAATTTATTTCTTTATTTATTTGCACATGAGAAGCATTCCTGTTGCTTCAGAAAATTCCAGTGCAACCACTGGAGTAACATCTTCTATGATGTTTTCTTTATAGCTTCCTGGGCCTTCAAAGAGAAAGTTACTTAGGCTGGAGGGACAGAAACCTCTTGGATTTCATTTGTGTGTGGGGATGAACGCAAGTCTTATGGGTTTAATTAATTAATTAATTAATTAACAAAAACAAATTTGGTAAACTATCCCTTTATGTGAACTGGCATTTCCTTTCCTTTCCTTCCCTTGTTTTTTTTTTTTTTTTTTTTGGTGTCTCATAACCATAAGACTACTACGATATAAAGCCAGGCTGATGTGCTTGGAGTTTTCATGCAGAATGTTTTGCCAGGCTGTTTGTGCGAAGCAAGAGTTGAGAACAATTTCAAACAGTTTCAACAGTTCTCTCTCAGACAGTAGGGTAGCGGGGTTTCAGAGACAGCCTTGAGTACAAGCAGTATTCTTCCTACACACTTTCACAAACACACACACTACCTCCAAACCGCTCCTTCCACAAATCCCAATTCACACTACATTTCCCTTCACTCCTCATCCATCTCCTCAACTACAAATATGAAATGCGCAGAGTGATAACACAGCCAGCAAGTCAATATTTAAAACAAATGTCAGCGAGATGTTGAGGCCTCCTGTCCAGTTCTCATTCCTGACGCTGCTCCTGAGTAACTATTGAGTCCTCACAGCTGCGGATTTAATCAATTTAGTCCTCTTGTGGCCAGTGGGCTTGTCAAAAAAAATAAAGAAAATAAATAACACACACGAGCAAGGAACAAGAAGGAAATTATGTTTGTGCAGAGACGATGCAACTCTGGTATAATCATCACCAAATTATGCAGCGACAAACTCTAAATATAGCTCAGGCACACAGAGTTTATTACTATTAGCGTGGTAGTGTCAGTTCTTCAGCGGATGTGGTGATATTAGCTCCACTCTCCAGCAAAACAATCTACCGATCAAAAAGACAAATACACATTTACTGGAAAAATGAAAGTCTTTCAATTAAACCAATGTATTATTATCAAGTAAGACATTTTCAAAGCAACATTTTAAGGATTTGACATTTGGTTTTTGTGAATTCTTATATGCAAAAATACATGGTGCTACAGTGCACAAATGTGCAGAATTTGATTTAAATCCCTCTTATTCATAATGTGTATGTTATACTTTAATGTGTTTTTTAAGTAATCAAGTGCCTCAAATAAAAGTGTAGTACCTTCATCCGCATTCTGTTTGCATTATAAATTCAACATGGAAAATGCTAAATTATAACGCAAAAGTATATATTTAACATCAAATATACAAATATTTTTGTACTGTAATATAAAGTACTGTAGGTTTTAGAACTGCTGATGTTTTATATGGTAACTTTATTTTACGCTCTTATATGTCTTTCTTGCCTTGGGCCTGTCTACCTCTGTTTCAGAAGTGATAAAAAACCCATGGCCCCTCATGAGAGAAAGGGCTCTGTGGTTTTCAGGGGAGACAGAAGGAAGACAGACAGCTTTTTCAAACGCTGTCAAAAGCTCTTATCACACCCACATGACTCAAAAGTGACAGACTGAGTGTTAGGAATGTCCAGAGTGCTAATGAGTGCAATGTTACATTATCTTTTTTAATTTATTATTATTTTTTAATGCTTTATTTGTATTTTATTAAAAAAAAAAACAGGAATAGGAACAGGCATTCACATTGTTGTGATTTTTTTTTTTTATGAATAATGCAATCTCTTCATAAAACATTGGCTTTTTTCTAGTTCTGATGCACAATAATATCAATGAATCAAAAAAATTAAAAATAAATAAACACAAATCACTAATTTCAACTAATTAAATTGTGTGAAACGTGTGAAAATATTCATCAATTGTGAATTTAGGATGCATGAAATGATACATATTAAATTAGCTTAAGGAAAACAAAGCAGTCAGTTTATTATTTTATAATGCATAATGTATTTATTTATTGTGAATTCTGTCCTAAATTGTAGTATTACATTTTTTTTTTTTGTAGTTATGCGACCTCTGACATATATAGCAATTGTAAGTCGCTTTGGATAAAAGCATCAGATAAATGTAAATGTTATTATTATAATTTGATGTTATTATTATAATTTATAATAATGTTTTAGCATATATGATGTGTATTAAGTGGTAATATACCAAACCTCATATTAAAATAAGTGATCAAAAACAATTACTTAACACAATCCAGGACACCTTAATTAAGCGTTTCCTGGTATGTGAGATGAGAAGACCACGTCTCAGGGAAAAGTAGGATTCAAATTAATGCCTGGGTCCATTTTTGACCCACATATGCATTTTGGGAATTGCTGAATTTATTTCAGGAACTTCATTTTTGAAAGGTTCAGCCAGTGAGTATTGCATTAGACTTTCAAATAAACTTTCTCATAAGAGATTGGCACCGCAATAAGAAAAGTGATTTCAAAGTGTTGCAGGACTGAATGGCCTGGGGTGTTGGTTAACCATACTGTTTTAATTAGCACTATGTACTTCCATACTGTTATCAGAGAATGTAATTGGAGTCGGAACAAGTGTGTGCCATTTTCATTTTTACATTTCTGGAGCACGATTGGTGAATTGCTCGGAAGTGGAGAATTATCTTGGCGTTACGGCTTTAACAGCGTTCAAAGGAGAAGTCATAAAACGGCAACAAGTTTAATGGAGAAAGGGACTTTTCAAATCCTTCTCCCAGAAAGTTAATTACCGACACCACTATTGCACAATGAAAAATGTCATGGCTTGTGCTATCGAGACAATTTCCTTAAACTAGTATTACTTTATCCAAAAATGTCATTGAGGAAATGTGATTTGTACCTGAACAATTCCACACACCTGCCACAACAATATTTACATTCATGTAAAAATTCACTCATGTTTTCCAACATTAGTTCTTGATTGTTCCTGTCTAAAACACCACCGCTTCTCGCTCCAAATGACACGGGGCTGCCGAGAGAGACATAATCTCGCTCATTATGAGGAACGTAATTGGAGCAGTGTAGTTGCGAGGATGTTATCGGAAATAAACAGTGCGTCAGGCGGCCGCCCCCCTGCCTCAGAGCTCCTGGGGTGCTGTAATGAGACTAATAACATTAGCTGTCTGTGCAGGCCTCACTCCGCTCTTCTGTTCTCTGTGGGGAGTCAATCACGAGGCCGCAGAAAACTGGGCACGTACAGGGGGGCTGGCCGTTTCATCGCAGCAGCTCTCCACACGTCTTGAAATGGAAGAGTAATGAAATAGAAATAAATAAGTAAATGCTAGCATTTCTTTAAGAATTAATGAGCCTTACTGTTATACTGGTGCCATTATTAAAATATTAGGACTCATTGTCAAGAGCTTTTTAATAACTTTATCCAAAGTTGCGAATAGCTGAAACCTGAACTCTATTTATCAGTGATAAATGGGGTACAAATTTTATTTGCTGAGGCATAGAATTGTCCGTATACCTACTACGCATATTAAGAGAGCTTATTAGCCGCATTTGCTTAGGCAAGCATCACTGTTGCTCATGTTTCAGGGCTGTAACCATCATAAACATTGAGGTTTAGAAGTCCACCAATAATTAGATATGGCCAAATTGTCCCCCCAAATATTTGATATTGATGCACTCCATTATTCACAGATGTGTGTGTTGTTAGGAACATGAAAAGTTATTATTATTATTTTATTTTTATTTATTTGTTTTATTTTTTATCTGGTCTGTGATGGCCAATGCCAAAATGTTTTAAATCGTTTACATTTATTTGTTTAGTAGACACGTTTATCCAAAGCGACTTGCAAATGAGGACAATGGAAGCAATCGAAAGTAACAAATCTTCAAAATGTTTGAGATGGCCAATCAAATCAAGGAAAATAGGCTTTACTCTTCACATTAGCCAAATGTGAATTTTTAACCATGACAGGATAGGAGTTAGGATGATAACACTCAATATTTAACAAAAATGTACTGCGATATCCATTCAGCGATACAATTTTTGGCAAACTTTGCAATTTTGAATTGAATAGCTAATATAATTTATGTATGCTTAATTCATGTAAAGAAATGGATTTGTAATTAAATGTGAGACACAATAAACTTTAACAGAGCTGTTAATGCATATTGTACAATTAAGAGTGAATATGCATATTTTTGTGACACAGACACTGACTAGTGATGCAACCTACAATCATAGCAGGGAGTTTTGCTTGTGTAAACCCCACATTTACTTTTTATTTATTTTTATTTTTTTTCATTCACTAATGTATCACAATTCTGATAAATTTTATAAAATTTTATAAAATTTTATATTTATTTAGTTAGATTTCTTCTGTGGTCCATAAATAAAAGTCCTACCATAGTTTTTTTCTAAAAGAAAATACACACACACACACACACACACATATATATATATATATATATATATATATATATATATATTTTTTTTTTTTTCCCTACAAGCTCATTTAACATATTAGCCTAACATCTTGATGTTGAGAAAGTCCAGTGACAACCCATAGTGACGTCTGTCACATTCAGTAGCAAAGATAAGATAAAGGCCAAATAAAGCCTCACTGGTCAAGCTGTCAAGATGAAAGGCATTTCTCACCTATTCTATTTACTCTCTCTAAACTGTTTTCAGCTGTAGTGAGATATGTTTGCAGTTGACATTGCAGATTTGTGCCAGTGGTCCTGACTGACTGTATGTGGCAAGGCTGTGAACCACATGTCAGTCATCCATAATCCCAGTAGGAGGCGGGGTTACTGGGGCCTGCTCCCACCCCCTCTGAGACAACTAGAGCAAAGGCCACCGGGTGGCTGGGAGTGACAGATGGACCTCATTTGAAGTCATGTTGAACTTCAGCTAGAAAAAGTTGAAGCATCTGGGGGGAATGATGGGGAACATAGCAGATAAGAAGCTTATTCTGAATACTGATGTGTAGGAGGAACAAAAATAAAAATAAAAAATGAGGTGGGTGCAGGGTTTGAGATTTATAATCCAGAAATATGTGAGCAGTCAATAGAGATGCATCATCAGAAAGAGTGAAAGAGACAGAGAGAGAGAGAGAGAGAGAGAGAGAGAGAGAGAGAGATCTCAACTGACAGCATTTAAAGCATCATAGATGTGATCCCATTGTGATAACAACTATACATTGTAGACAGCAGTATTATAGTGTTGTTTAACAAAATTTCATTTGGTGAAGTTCTAACGTCAAATCACATGCATTTAGCGACAAGTTTAGTGAGCTAAATAAATGATTAAATAATATCCACCCAAGGCAAATCAAGAGGAATTCTGAATGTAATGTTTTTGGACACTTAATTGCAAATACATGAAACTGTGTTATAGTTTAAATTTGTATTAAAAGCAATTAGCTGAACTTTAGAGTGCTTTTAGACTTACTTAAGTAGGACTTAATTAAATTTGTATATCTAATTTTAAAATCATTACTGTCTTTGAAAAATGGTTCAAGTACTGCTGAGTGTACTAAAAAGCATTTGTGGTAAACTAAAATATAAAATGTCTTTTCTATTGAATATTGTATATTTCAAGGAAAAAAGGAAATGATATTTCAAGATAAAAAATAACTTACAATTAGTTGCTCTTATGCTTTTATAGTACACACACATATATATATATATGTTTTTAAATGTATTATACTTTAAATTATCATTTATTTCTGTGATGCAAAGCTGAATTTTTAGGATCATTAATCACATGATCCTTTAGAAATCATTCTAATATGATGATTCATTATCAAAGTTGGAAACAGTTCTGCTGCTTAATATTTTTTCAGAACATGTGATACTTTTTTAGGATACTTTGATGAATAAAAAGTAAAAAAAAAAAAAATAATAATATAAATATTTTGTAATAACAATATACACTACTGGTCAGTAATTTGGGGTCAGTAATTTTTTTTATTTCTTTTTTTTTAAATAAAGTCAATACTTTTATTCAGCAAGGATGTGTTAAATTGATAAAAAGTGACAGTAAAGAAAATATATTATTAGAATATATATTATTAGAATTTTTTTTTTTTTTTTTGAATAAATGCAGTTCTTTTTAACCTTTTATTCATCAAATATATTAGACAGCAGAACTGTTTCCAACACTCATAATCAATCAGAATATTAGAATGATTTCTAAATGATCATGTAATAGACTGGATGTTACATGTGACACTGAAGGCTGGAGGAATGATGCTGAAAATTCAGTTTTGCATCACAGGAATAAATTATTTTTTTTAAGTATATTCAAATAGAAAACTATTATTTTAAGTTGTAATAATATTTCACAATATTACTGTTTTTTCTGTATTTTTGATCAAATAACTGCAGGCTTGATGAGCAGAAGAAACTTCTTTCAAAAACATTAAAATAGTAATGTTTCCAAACTTTTGGTCTGTACTGTACAGTCGTGGCCAAAAGTTTTGACATAAATATTGGAAATTGGAAAAGTTGCTGCTTAAGTTTTTATAATAGCAATTTGCATATACTCCAGAATGTTATGAAGAGTGATCAGATGAATTGCATAGTCTTTCTTTGCCATGAAAATTAACTTGATCTCAGCAGGTCCTTTAATGACAGCAATGAAATGCAGTGGAAAGGTTTTTTTTGGGATTATTTCAGTAATCGTCTTGTTAACTCCGGTGAGAATGTTGACGAGCACAAGGCTGGAGATCATTATGTCAGGTTTATTGGGTTAGAATGGCAGACTTGACATGTTAAACGGAGGGTGATGCTTGAAATCATTGTTCTTCCATTGTTAACCATGGTGACCTGCAAAGAAACGCGTGCAGCCATCATTGCGTTGCATAAAAATGGCTTCACAGGCAAGGATATTGTGGCTACTAAGATTGCACCTAAATCAACAATTTATAGGATCATCAAGAACTTCAAGGAAAGAGGTTCAATTCTTGTAAAGAAGGCTTCAGGGTGTCCAAGAAAGTCCAGCAAGCGCCAGGATCGTCTCCTAAAGAGGATTCAGCTGCGGGATCGGAGTTCCACCAGTGCAGTGCTTGCTCAGGAATGGCAGCAGGCAGGTGTGAGCGCATCTGCACGCACAGTGAGGCCAAGACTTTTGGAAGATGGCCTGGTGTCAAGAAGGGCAGCAAAGAAGCCACTTCTCTCCAAAATCAACATCAGGGACAGATTGATCTTCTGCAGAAAGTATAGTGAATGGACTGCTGAGGACTGGGGCAAAGTCATATTCTCCGATGAAGCCCCTTTCCGATTGTTTGGGGCATCTGGAAAAAGGCTTGTCCGGAGAAGAAAAGGTGAGTGCTACTATCAGTCCTGTGTCATGCCAACAGTAAAGCATCCTGAAACCATTCATGTGTGGGTTGCTTCTCATCCAAGGGAGTAGGCTCACTCACATTTCTGCCCAAAAACACAGCCATGAATAAAGAATGGTACCAAAACACCCTTCAACAGCAACTTCTTCCAACAATCCAACAACAGTTTGGTGAAGAACAATGCATTTTCCAGCACGATGGAGCACCGTGCCATAAGGCAAAAGTGATAACTAAGTGGCTCGGGGACCAGAATGTTGAAATTTTGTGTCCATGGCCTGGAAACTCCCCAGATCTTAATCCCATTGAGAACTTGTGGTCAATCCTCAAGAGGTGGGTGGACAAACAAAAACCCAGTAATTCTGACATACTCCAAGAAGTGATTATGAAAGAATGGGTTGCTATCAGTCAGGATTTGGCCCAGAAGTTGATTGAGAGCATGCCCAGTCGAATTGCAGAGGTCGTGAAAACGAAGGGCCAGCACTGCAAATACTGACTCTTTGCATAAATGTCATGTAATTGTCGATAAAAGCCTTTGAATCGTATGAAGTGCTTGTAACTATATTTCAGTACATCACAGAAACAACTGAAACAAAGATCTAAAAGCAATTTAGCAGCAAACTTTTTGAAAACTAATATTTATGTAATTCTCAAACTTTTGGCCACAACTGTATATATATATATATATATATATATATATATATATATATATATATATATGTGACTGTGTTTGTGTGGATGGAAGAGCAGGTGGATGGTTACTCAAATCTTGCTTTACTGGGCCTGGGACAAACACGACCAAAAGCTGGTTACATCAATGCATCAATGTTGCTCATAAATCTTAAATGAAATCAACAGAGATTCGGAGTTCACAAGCAGGTTAACACATACATACACACTCATTTTAATCATAGCAAATAACACATTTGACTCGACTGACAGAACCAGGAACTGACAGGCAATTGAAGTAAACTTGTGTGTAGTATTAAAGTCCAACCTTGCGCTTGAAAAGAATCTAAACTCTGTTTATGACACAGCGCTTATTGATGCGACTTACCAGCAGCGAGAGATGTGAGACTCTGCTGCTAATTACGTAACTCCACCCACAATAACACGCACACAAGTGCGAGTGACTCAACATCCAGCCAATGTCAAGTTTCCCCCAATTAATGCATGAATTTAACAACATTATTTAAACTCCGTTACATATATATATATGATGCATCTCTATTGTTCAAACTTTACTTTGCTAAAGTCTCTATGAGGGTGGCTCGGAAGAGGGGCGGGGTCAGCAGAGCTCATCAACATTTCCTCATTAACAGGAAAATGCTACAAAATGTTTTGCTATAAGAAGAGCTGTTTTTGACAAGGTAAAAAATGTGTTTTGTACACCACCATTGAGAGAATTTAACCAAACTATGTTACAGACTTTTCATTAAGATCCTAAAGAATCATATAAACTTGTGGACAATTGGTGATGATCCCTTTAAATGTGTTGAGTTTTACCCACCCTTGAAGCACCCTAGGTTCAACTTTTCAACTGTAACACCTGCTAACTGTAATGATAGAGCTTGGAATGGCCCGGACAATTATTAATATAACTCCGACTGGGTTCGTCTGAAAGAAGGAAGTCATATACACCTATGGTGCTTCGAGGGTGAGTAAAACACAAGTTAATTTTTTATTTTTGGGTGAACTAACCCTTTAAGAAACTTCACAGTGAGCATTGCTTTTGTGCAACATGGAATTGCTGCATTTATACAGCATATCAGACCTGAGTTTCCATTTCAGTTAGGATGTTGCTTTATAATTTTATGTTTACTCTGCTTCTTTTGTAGGCTGATTTAAATGCGAGTTAAATGCTCTCTTACAATGCACGATGCACTCAGCAGCCCTGTGCTTATTCTGGACTCTATTAATGAATGGATCTTAGGATCTAGCTGTTGTAATGGATGAAACTTTTTTTTCCCTTATTGATGCCAGTGAGAAATTAAAGTAGAACAGACCAACATAGGTTAAGAAAGACATCTTACTGCCTCTAAGTCACCCTTTTTTTTAATCTTATGAGCCAGTTTTGGAGAACCGTATCATTTCTGTTGACAATTTCCTTCTATTACATCTGTTTTCTGGCTTTTGAATTTTAAGCATTTTAAGAGGGTTTGAGAAGGGCTTGTAAACATCAAAGGACCCCAGTCAGCGGGTGTGCATCTCTAACGATTACATGCTTATCTGTGACCAAAATATTCAAAAGAGGGGGAGGAAGAGTACAAGCGTCATTAAGAAGTCTACAAAGCAATTTCCGCCATTTAGCGCTTGTTTATTCTGAATACATTCTTTTGTGCCGAAACAAAACTCCCACATTAGGGGAAAGAAACAGATGGAATTTTTTTGTCCAAAATAACCCCACCACAAAAATAAATAAATAAACCATTTATAAATCAGTAAAATTATGTCTGTATCAGAAAGCAAAGAATGAAAACTGTAAACAGAAAATGTATTGGATGAATCTGCAGAATGTGATAGTTTCAGCCTGAAAATGGAAGCAGCGCAAAACACTTTTGCTTATAGCTTGAGGGCCATATCTGTTTACTCAGATAAATCTCACCAAAGCCTCGCAGCCACATTTAATATTAACATCTTTAACATAAAAAGAAAATGAAACCGTTGTGAAAACCACTTTTTAAATCTTAAATTCATTCACTTTATTTTCTCAGATTAAGAGACGATCCAATTTAACAAGACATGCTGTGTGGTGGCATACTGATCATAAGTTTCACTTTTTAAACATAAATGGAAAAGTAGTTCAGCGAAAAATGTAAATTCCATACTCATATGCTGTTTTATTTTATAAATGAATATATTATATTGTAATTATTTATTTTCCATCGTCCAGTTCATAGTGACCATGTTTATCAAACAATCAATCAATTTATAGATTGTTCTTTTAAGAACTGTTCGCTGAAATCAAAACCAAAAATGGTTATTCTATGGCAGGGGTGTCCAAAAATGTAATGTAGGGAATAATGTACAGTCAGCTGATCATTATATCAAAAATAAACCTAGTTGTCAAAATGATGAAGTTGTTTTCTTAATTTGCATGCGCTTTTTTTCTGTTTGCAGTGCGTTTGTGATTTGGTTGTGTTATGAGCATTTACAGCGCTGTGTTCAGGGCCGGCCCAGGCTCTGTTGGTCCCCTCCCCCCCAATAAAAAAAAAAAAAATCTGAAAATGTAGATTTTTCAATAATATTTTACTATAATATAGCATAAAATAAATATTGATAAGTATTTATATAAGTACTAAATAAATTGTAATAAATAAATGTAGATGTTGAAGTGCCTTGTAGGTATTTTATGAGTGAATCTGTTAAAATAGCCTATTGAAGACATAAGTTACTCCCACCACTATGCCTATAGTGACAAGTACTTATTATAACAAAGAGACATATGAGCAATATAAAATGTGAAAGGGAACAAAATAAAGGTAACATTTTGTAATTTATTTGTAGATGTTAGCCAGCTTGCTAGCTAGTAAGTCTAATTAGGCTATTTCAAAATACTACATAAACATCACAGGAATAATACACAGTCCTTAACTTGTGATTTTTACCTCTACATTGATATGTTCTGCTCATCTTCTTTGTGTGCTTCCTGCCTTGTGCCCCTGATAATTTTCTTTTTTTCACAGATTTTTAGAATGTTTTTTAGAAATTATACTTTAAGAGCACACAAATGGCAAAAATATTTTAACTGTGTGCACCATGCATAAATAATGCGTTATGATGATGTATTATAATAAGGTCATGACAGAGAAAATGTTTAAATTAGTCCAACATGCATGTTAAATCTTATGATTTTTCATTGATGTCAATTTTATTTTATTTAAAACATTATTTTATTCAGTTGGATGATCGATCAGTACTAAAATTGTGTTAAAGGGGTCATATGATGCTTTTTTAAACATCATTATTTTGTGTATTTGGTGTAACAGAATATGTTGACATGCTTCAATGTTAAAAAAACATGTCGTTTTCTACAAAGTTCCTCCTTCTGACAAGCTCAGTCTGCTCTGATTGGCCAACTGACCCAGTGCATTGTGATTGGCCAAACACCACAAGCACTCGTCAGAAATGTAACACCCCTTTTCATAATCGCAAGCTTCATCTTTCAGAATAAATCTTAAGGCAGTTGTCCTTAGTTTTACCATCAGTTCAGTCAGTTTGTTGTAGCACTTGTACATCATCGCTCTTTTGTTGTTTATGATTGCTTCCATTGTCCTCATTTGTAAGTCGCTTTGGATAAAAGCATCCTACAAATTTTAGTCTGCTTAAATGTCTAAATGTAAATGTAGTTCAAGCCCGAAATGCGTGACAGACACAGTGATGAAGCTTGTATTTATTTGCAGTATACAAGCCACGGACGGTTAAGATAGCGGATTCCACTGTGTCACCCTGTCTCTCTCTCACACACACACATGCATACACACACACACACACACACATATTTGTTTTTGTGAAAAGTGGGGACATCCCATAGGCGTAATGGTTTTTATACTGTACAAACTGTATATTCTATCGCCCTTCACCAACCCTACACCTAACCCTAACCCTCACAGGAAACTTTGTGCATTTTTACTTACTCAAAAAAACTCATTCTGTATGATTTGTAATCATTTTGAAAAATGGGGACATAGGTTATGTCCTCATAAGTCACCCTCTCCTTGTAATACCTGTGGCATACCCATGTCATTATACGGAGTTGTGTCCTGATATGTCACAAAAAAAGAGCTCACACACACACACACACACACACACACACACACACACACACGTGATGTGCAAAACTTCGCATTTGAACATTCAATAGCAAATACTTAAACTAATAATAAAACATACTTACAGTAGCTGATTCAGAAGTGCCAGATTGTCATAGCAAAGTCAGAATGACCTCCTCTCCTAGGTTCATGAAACGGCCATCCAAAAAATCCTTTGCTCTTGTGAGTAATCTTAAAGATTCCTAAATGCATCTACTTTCGCAAGGCCAAATAAAGTGCTTTTGCTCTCACCTAGATACACACAGCATCTCCCTGACATGACTGCTTCAACACTAACTGTGTTACTGAAACCACGTCTTCTTTTTTTGCATGAACATTTGGGTGGCATTACGCAAATATTTCCACATTGTCTAGGCAAGAAGTTAAAGTCAAGCATAAACAGGTATATTTCTTGTTCATTAAATGTGCATGCTAAATTAAATGCATTTCACGTGTGCAATAATGTCAATTTGAACTAAAATAGATCCATTAATTAGTTTCAGAGCCACCGCTCAATTTTGTTGAAATAATTGGGAAAATTTTTTTTTTTTTTTTAAACTTGATGCGTTCACTATGAGAAAAGACTTAAAAATGTTTTATTTTGTATTTCACATAAAAAATACAAAAAAAAAAATAGTTGACATGAGGATAAGTAAATAATGACAAAGCTTTGTCTTTTTTGGGGTGAACTATTAAAATAAAATTGCCTAGTGGTTGTTTCTGATTTTCTCAACAGTCACTTGCTGAACGGAGGATGTTGCTCCTGTATCTGTAATAGATGAACAAATATCTCAGTGGATGATATGGGTGTAAGAGAAGAGTGAATGACAAAATGGCTTTTGTGAGATGAGGACAAAAAAAAAAAAAAAATAATCAATACCAGTTTCTACAAAATTGCACTAGAAAGCTTATGTGAGTCCCGACTGTATTCATTCAACACTTTTCCCTACTCAACTTCACCCATTATAATCATCACATTTCTAGGAAGACTGAAAGAGGCTGTGATCCCTCCCTATGATTTCTGACATCTACTCCTCCACTTTTCCAGTATTTTACACAGCCTTTATCTGAACTGAAATGCGGAGCAAGAGGTCATTTTCCAAGTGCTCATCTCCATGAGTTTTATTTGTTAGAAATGCAAGGCCATTTGCACAAGTACAGCGATATCACCCAGTTCATCTTCTGAAGCTTATTTTATTATCTTTAATACATTCCCAAAATAATAAAAGGGTTAGTACAAGGGTTAACAAAAACTCTCATTACAGGTCTAGCTCAAAAATACTCACCTTAAAGTCTATATGATATTCTTTATGATCCTCATAGATGGAACTTGGGTTCCTCATTCAATGTAAATCTGTATATATATTTTTTCATCCATTTTACAGCATTAACAGTTTAATTCTCAATGTTAGGTTTTTGTTTACTATGTAAGAATATATGGTCAGTTGTAATATTTTGCTGCCTTAGCAAACACCTCTAATGAGGCAATTGGGTCAATGTCAAATAAGTATGTCCTTGATAATGAAATCGTTGTAAAATGTACTTGTGGTTTAAATTCATGTTAGGTTTACATTTACTCAAATTTTACCTACAAAGAAAATTTACTCACCCTCAGGCCATCCAAGATTTATTTGATCTTAATCGATTCTCGAGGCATCAATATCAACCTATTCAGCACCTCAAACATGGACAGCACCTGCAAACGTTACACATAATAAGGTTTACCTTAAGCCACAGTATAGTTCGGGGAACACAGATAGGAAAGGTATACCTTTAGTTAAGACATACTGTAGCTTTAGAGCCTTCGTAGAGCCCTAAGAGACACCGTTATCAGGAAATGCAGCCCTAATCAAGTTACTAAATTAAAACTCACTTTTGAATGTTTTTGAGTTACTCCAACTCTAAATGCAACAGTGTATTGGTGTATATTATCCTATGATGAAGGTTTTCTCCCAACTCATCCAGGTAGACAGATAGATACATTTCACTCAAAAATGGATGAATGACAACCTACTGCACAGAGCACAAATCTTGGACCTCTGAGGAATGGAGAAAGATAATATGATCTTCACTTACTTCTTACAGACAAGTGAGTTTATGTTTGGAGGAAGTTTCCATATGTTTGTCAAGTTTCAACTTGAGGTAGATTTTAGCCACCAGGCACTTTCTTATTGTTTGAAGTCATTTTACAAGTAATCTGAAAATCACAGCCTTATAACACTACTACTGTATATTATTAAACATATAGCTAAAGCCATAACACATTTGAATTACTGTAGGATCAGTTCCCTTTCAGTCGGTCACTCTCGACGCCACGTCGGTGACCGACGAATATGGGATATCGCTTCGATAGACCAATCTACTTCGAGTGTAAACTAAACGAGCTAATGCACATTGGCATGCAATTATTGCATCCAGCTGCCGCTGATCACTGCGTGAGTATACGAGGGCAGCAGGAGCAATGCATACCAGCTTTTCGCTTGGGAGCCGAGCGTTAGTATCGCTCTGCTCAACTGTGTCTGCTGTGAACTACGAGTTCAGCACGCTCTCGGAAGCTTCGTGTGTTGGCGAGACGGCGCTTCAGCGGCGGTCGTTCCTGTGTCGAGTGGATTGCACACTTCAGGCTGCATTACCCCTGTCGTGTTGCAAACGGCCAATTCCCCTGTGCGCCTCATTACTAAAAGAGCATTTCCTAAAGGCCCAGCAAGTCTCGGCTGCCCAGAAGCAGACTGAGGCGATCCGACACATCCTGCCCTGGCGGGCAGCTGCTGCCTCTACCCGCCCGCCGGCCGCAGTGCCCCAGCCTGCTCGTCGCCGAGGGCAGCCCCCTGCATCCGCCCCTGCATCCGCCCCCGCTCACGCGCCGCATCTGCAGCAGCCTCCATGTGGTGCCGTGGAGCTGGGCGCAGACAGGCTGCCCCTCCCGTCCTGGCCCCCGTCAAACTTGGCGGTGAGCAGAAGAGCAAGAGGCCCCAGGACGGGTGACCCAGAGAGAGGTAGCTGCTTTCTGTGGGATGGTGAAGGCACCTCTCCCTCCCCTGGAGGAGGGCCAGGCGGAGAATCTGGAAATCTCGACAGGAGAGCAGTTTTCTCCCTCTCTGGGTCCCAGGAGGGCACGGAGAGTTGCGGACGGCCAAGCTCCGGACCTCACTCATCCTCCTCCTTTGCCAGATGGCAGCAGCGGGCGGTTCTAGAGCGTCAACAAAGGCCCTACTCACGCACCCTCTGCCAACCCGTGGAACCAAGTGAGCCCTGCACTCCACACTCGCACCACACTCCGGCCTGCTCACAAGCCGCCCGAGTTGGGTCCCTGTGTTCCACCTCGCTGCCCCACTGCGGGTACGGCTGTGGTTCCGCTGGTCCCGCTTGTACGGTTTTTAATCGCCTGGTCAGCGCTACCCAGCCCGTCTCGCTGGCTTCTGCGAACCATCAGCCTCGGATATGCGATTCAGATCGCCCGGCATCCCCCCAAGCTCTGCGGTGTACGCTCCACTACAGTGAAAGCGTCCGATGCCCCTGTCCTGCGGGAAGGGATCGCAGTCCTACTGGCGAAGGACGCGATGGAGCCGGTCCCTCCAGCCGATATGAGGATGGGGTTTTACAGCCCGTACTTCATTGTACCCAAGAAAGGCGGTGGGTTACGACCGATCTTGGATCTGCGAGTTTTGAATCGGGCCCTCCATCGGCTACCATTCAAAATGTTGACACAGAAACGCATTTTCAGGTGCGTCCGTCCCCAAGATTGGTTTGCAGCGATCGACCTGAAGGACGTGTACTTTCTTGCGGTTTGCGTTCGAAGGACTGGCATATCAGTACAAGGTCCTGCCCTGCAGGCTGTCCCGGTCTCCCGGTCTCGTTCCTCTCAGAGAGCAGGGTGTTCGCATTCTCGGCTACTTAGACGGTTGGCTGATACTAGCACAGTCTCAAGATCAGTTGTGCGAGCACAGGGATGTGGTGCTCCGGCACCTGAGCCTGTTGGGCCTTCAGGTCAGCTCGGAAAAGAGCAAACTCCCGTGGAGGATCTCTTTTCTCGATATGGATATGACCTTCACTCCGTGGTCAGATCTTGCATTTCTCTGGGCAGAGGTGCCTCTAGAGCAGATCTCCAGGCATGCTGTGGTTTACACGGATGCCTTCACCACCGACTGGGGGGCCACGTACAACGGTCTCAAAGGTCTCTTGTGAGGCAAGCATGTGCTGGTCCGAACGGACAACACTGCGACTGTTGTGTACATAAACCGACAAGGTGGTCTGCGCTTCCATCGCATGTCGCAACTCGCTCGCCACCTCCTCCTTTGGAGTCAGAAGGTTCTGAGGTCACTTCGTGCCGTTCACATTCCAGGCCTGCTCAATCGTACAGCCGACGAGCTGTCTCGAGCAATGCTCCCGGGAGAATGGCGACTCCATTCCCTGACGGTCCAGCTGATTTGGAGATGGTTCGGAGCCGCTCAGGTAGTCCTGTTTGCTTCTCCAGAGACCTCTCACTGCCAGTTGTTCTACTCCCCGACCGAGGGAACTCTCAGCACGGACACACTGGCTCACAGCTGGCCGCGGGACCCACGCAAGTATGCGTTTCCCCCAGTGAGCCTTCTCGCACAGACACTGTGCAAAGTCTGGGAGGACAAGGAGCAAGTCTTGCTAGTAGCGCCGTATTGGCCCATGTGGACCTGGTTCCCCGAACTAGTGCTCCTTGCGACAGCCCCTCCTTGGCCAATTCCTCTGATGAAGGATCTACTGACTCAGAGATGGGGCACCATTTGGCACCCGCGTCCAGACCTTTGGAAACTCCATGTCTGGTCCCTGGACAGGACGCGGAAGTTCTAGGTGACCTACCCCAAGAGGTAGTGAACACCATCACTTCGGCGAGAGCACCGTCTACGAGACACGCTTACGCCTTGAAGTGGAACCTGTTCGTTGTTCTTCTCGGCTGAGAAGACCCCCGAAGATGCCCGATTGCGTTCGTGCTATCCTTTCTGCAGCAAGGGTTGGAGCGAAGGCGGTCTCCCTCCACCCTCAATGTCCAGGTTGCCGCTATTGCTGCGAGGCCCATCGTCAGGTTCCTTAGAGGGGCCAGGAGGTTAAATCCTTCCCGGCCCCCCGTATACCCTCTTGGGACCTGTCTCTAGTGCTTAAACCACTACAGCAGGGCCCATTCGAGCCTTTGCATTCAGTTGAGCTAAAGTTTCTTTCATTGAAAACTCTGCTCCTGCTAGCACTGGCCTCCATCAAGAGGGTAGGGGACCTGCATGCATTTTCGGTCGACGATTCGTGCCTACAGTTTGGGCCGGCTGACTCCCAGGTAATCCTGAGGCCCCGGCCTGGCTACGTGCCCAAGGTTCCCACTACACCCTTCAAAGACCAGTGGTGAACCTGCAAGCGCTGCCCCTGGAGGAGGCAGACCCAGCCCTGGCTTTACTTTGCCCCGTCCGAACATTAAGGTGCTACGTAGACCGGACACAAAGCTTCAGGACCTCAGACCAGCTCTTTGTCTGTTACGGAGGCCGGCAGAAGGGGAGTGCCGTCTCTAAGCAGAGGATGGCCCACTGGATTGTGGATGCCATAACCCTGGCTTATCAGGCTCAGGATGTGCCCTGCCCGTTCAGGTTGCGAGCTCACTCAACTAGAAGTGTTGCATCCTCCTGGGCGCTGGCTCGTGGCGCCTCGCTGACAGATATTTGTAGAGCTGCGGGCTGGGCGACCCCTAACACGTTCGCTAGGTTCTATAGCCTTCGTGTAGAGCCGGTATCCTCCTGTGTTCTCACCTCAAACGGGTAGTGGCACTGAGAGGCCCCGGTTAGTGTCGGCTTGCTTAAACCGCTCCAGAGTGTCCGTATTGTAGACCCTGTTGAGATCCTCCATCACCCTAAGCAGTTGGATGCAGCGGAACGTCAGGCGACAGACCTTCATGATGAATCTGTGAGAACCATGGAAGGGTGGGTTCCATATTGAGACCTAAGCGGTACTCATATGTGTATAGTCCACGGCATAGCCTTAGAGCCTGTGTTTCCCCGGCAGACTTCTGCCTTCCAAGAGGGTTTTAATCACCTCAAATTTCTCCTTATACTCCTAAACGGATGCTATATGTGTATTTGCCTCCGAGACCTCCTTCGGGAAGGATGGGGCTACCGCAGCGTCCGGGTACGTTTTCCCAGTGTTATCCAATCTCACCCAGTGAGGTAGTGCTTTGACAACGGTGAGTGGAGCTACTTGTTCTGAGCCCCGGCCTACACCTAATAGGGGCGCAGGCGGCTCGCACAGGGCACTGGAAGGGGCAGCACCCATGGCGCTTTGATAGGGATCCCATATTCGTCTGTCACCGACGTGGCGTCGAGAGTGACCGACTGAAAGGGAACGTCTCGGTTACGTATGGTAACCCTCGTTCCCTGAAGGAGGGAACGGAGACGCCATGTCCCGTCGCCATGGTTGCTGTACCGCCGCTGAGCTGCCGGGTCCCCGGCTCAGCTCCTCAGCGAAAAACTGGTATGCATTGCACCTGCTGCCCTCTTATACTCACGCAGTGATCAGCGGCAGCTGGATGCAATAATTGCATGCCAATGTGCATTGGCTCGTTTAGTTTACACTCGAAGTAGATTGGTCTATCGAAGCGATATCCCATATTCGTCGGTCACTGACGTGGCGTCTCCATTCCCTCCTTCAGGGAACGAGGGTTACCATACGTAACCGAGACGTTTCATTGAATCAGTAAATTGAAGAAATTCAGCCCAGATGTACAATATCTTCTATTGTTAAGCATTGGGGGATTTCAGGATCTTATAGGATTTGTAGAGCTGCTTAGCCATAACATCAGTCTGTTGGACAACCTGGAAGGTTAATTTACCATGGGTTAATTTGGGAATTTCTAATGTTTTTTTTTTTTTTTAGAAAAGAGATTTTCGATTTATGAGTGAAATATGATTTGCTGTTAATATACCTTAAGAAGACTTTCCATTGGCATGATTTTTAAGAAAATATTTTTACCAGAACATTATGTGGCAGATTCTGCTAGAAGTATGTTTTATGTTTATAGGTAGGAATAATTCAAAATTGTTTTACAAATAAACATGAGTGAACATTCATGTCTTGATTCGGAACACAGGATTCAAAGTAGATTTTCAATTCCTTCATTCCTCAAATAATAGAATAGTTTTCTTCTTGCAAACTTTTGAGATATTACATAACAGCAATTTAATAAAGGGCTGAAACTGAGTTTGAGGAAAGGGACAAACATTCATTTTGTATTTGTTATTTTGTTCTTTCTGTTCTGTTGCTTAAATTGTACTTTCCATCTGGCCATTCAAGATGTAGTTTGTTTCTTTATCAGAACAGATTAAATACATTTTGAATTACATCAGTTGCTCACCAGTGGATCCTCTGCAGTTTAAACCATCTCTTCTGGCCAAAATATAAGTCTGTAATCCAGGGCTATTCAAATCTTGGCCGTCTCATGGAGGGCCAGTGCTCTGCAGAGTTTAGCTCCAACCCTAATCAAACACACCTGAGCCTGTTAATCAATGTCTATGGGATCATTAGAAAATCACAGGTAGGTGGGTTTGATTAGGGTTGGAGCTAAACTCTGCAGAGCACTGGCCCTACAGGGCAAGATTTGAATAGCCCTGCTGTAATCCATAATAACGCTTTCTCCAGAAAAAAAAAAAAAGTTCTCTCACCTGTTGTCCTCTCACACCAAAAATCCACCCACAGTTGTTTAGAGCTACTTTGGAATGTTTTCACTAAAAGGTGCTTGATCTGTGCATATTTATATCCTGATCCATACAAGATGACCTTTTTATTAGAAAAGCAATATTAATAATATTATGATATTATCCAAGGATTTTTTTTTTACATTTTGAGTGAACTATTCCTTTGAAGTATCAGTACTGAAAGAAGTGAAAGACTAAGCTACTCCCTCACTTCACTTTTTTTCAGTCAATGATGTTTTAATATCACAAGACTGATAGATAGATTATTTATTTATTCAGTTATTTGTTTGTTTAAAAAGGTTATATTTTGTACCAGATTTTCCCTGGTCTTGTTCATGCCGTATTGCACCATAATTTTAGGGAAGTCTCATAAAATAATAAAATAGTAAAATAGATGTAGTCTCTCTCATGAGAGCCACCAAAATATAGCTTTGCTGATGTGGCTTCAAACACAATATGTTTTGCTTTATGTGATATATGATAGTACTGAGGCCAAACTTGGAGTAATTTGTCTTGAGGTTGCAAAGGCCACATAAAGGACCGCAGTGGAAACAAGAGTTTAAATTCATTGCGTTTTCCTCGACGAAGGAGAGTGCTGAATCTAAATGGAGGAAGAAAAAAGAGCAGCTTGGAAATTCAGAGGAAGAAAAATAATAATAATGCATGTGAGTAAATATTATACAGTGACTAACTAACTAATCAAGAAATACCTCATTCACTTTGTCAAATATAACTTTTTATGGATTGTTATTTTATAATTGATCTATCTGTGTATGTATATATATATATATATATATATATATATATATATATATATATATATATATATATATATATATACACACAAACACACACTGTACATGGTATTGACACCAAAATATATCAGTGAAGTTGTACTGACCTTGTTTCAGATGATACCGAAGCTTTAGGGTTAAACTGAAAATTGTCATCATTTACTTGCCCTCATATTGTGTTGTGTAATTATTTAGAGTAATTTAAAAGCATGAACATGTAAGCTCATTCACTGTCATCTCAAAATGTGACCTATATCAATTCCATATTATATTATGTTCCTATTATATTCATGACAAGGATCAATTGAGTGGAAAAGCCCACATGAAAATTCCAGATTAGTTTTATGATAGACCCCTCACACCCAGCCGAAAACACCTCAGTTTAATGGTGTGAGAAAATCACGGTGAAATATTTGAATTGTTGGTGTGAGGTGTGGAATATATAATAAGCCACTATTCATCAGGACACCCTCTGTAATAATTCTGGGAGTACTGCTCGTGTTTGGGTTTATTACTGATTAATTTTACCATCTGTCTTCCTCTGGAACATCCACAGAGAAAGAAAAAAAAAATAAATCCATAGTGCGTTTCATTATTCAGACAGGTGATTTGAGCCAGAGACATTTCTGACTAACAGGATGGGCTACGGCCAGGCAGCACAGAGAACATGTTCACATACATATGACAGCAACACAGCCTGTCTAGCATGTCTTAGGAGTGGACACTTCACTTCTACCATGGTGAAGCTGATATCAGTGTTCATGCATCCTGTCACTAGTGTCACATGACCCTCCTCTGGCATGGAGGGCATCAACAGAGATGATGGGACAGTGTGAAAGCTGCCTATGGTGGTTTTATTAAGCAGCACAAATATTAACAAGAAATGGTTCTTGAGAACCAAATCAGCATATTAAAAATGATTTCTGAAGGGCCATATGAAAATGAACACTGCAGTAACGACTGTTGAAAAAACTTGCTTTGTATATATATATATATATATATATATATATATATATATATATATATATATATATATATATATATATATATATGCTTCAAGTAGACAATTTGTGGGCTACTATAGTGTTAGCTGGCAAAAAAAATTGAACACAAATGTCCAGTTCTCTCATGGAAAATAAGTATTATTTGTGTCCATCATTTGCTTTAATGAAAACTCCAGTTCTTGATACGAGCGGTTTGTGGTATTCTGATGAAGCAAACCACAGTGGCTTTTTGACATGATTTCTCGCTCTCGCTCAGTCTCATTAAGACCTGCAGGGGTACTTTGGGAAAAGCACCTACAATCGTTTAAGCATTAAATCTAATGAGCTCCGGTCTGTAAGTGGGGCGTAATAGGTGAGAAACAAAGGTCGTTTTGTAAATTTTGATCAGTCTTTGTGGATTCAGAAACTGTACGCTGTAAATTGTTTTTTTTTTTTTTTGTGCTTGCTACTTGTCAAAATGGATGATATCCATTTTCATCTTATTGAGATCTTGGACAAAATCAACAGCAGATTGTGTAGCTATATATATAAGCAGTTCGTCAGTCACTTTCATGACATCTCCTTCAGGGAACGAGGATCACATACATAACTGAGACGTTTCCACTGTTTGTAAATAAGTGATTGTGCTGGCACCTCCATGTCCTGTAAAGTACACTTCAGCTTCCACTCTCCACACAAACGTTTGGATATGCACCTAAGAGTGCTCATTTATATAGGTTAAATATTTAATATAACATTGTGATATGCTTCAATTGTCTATAATATTTTATTTTAGGCAAGCTGTGATGATTTGAGAAGGCTAAATTCAATTAACTTAATAGTAATGATAATAATAATAATAAAAAATGAAACTAAATATTATCACTTTACCATAACATTCAAAACTTAACTGTTCAATACCTGAAACAGAAGTTTAAAGGGTTAGTTCACCCAGATAGCAAATTTATGTAATTAATAACTTACCCTGATGTCGTTTCAAACCCGTAAAACCTCCGTTTATCTTTGGAACACAGATAAACGGAGTGAACTGGTGAACTGAATGATTCGTTCGCGAACCGGATATCCAGACTGCTTTGATTTGAACTCTCTCTCACAACAGACAAGGAAGAGAAGACAATGCTGAATAAAGTCGTCGTTTTTGCTATTTTTGGACAAAAATGTATTTTCGATGCTTCAAAAAATTCTAACCGACCCTCTGATGTCACATGGACTACTCTGATGATGTTTTTCTTACCTTTCTGGACATGGACAGTATACCGTACACACAGCTTCAATGGAGGTACTGAGAGCTCTCGGACTAAATCTAAAATATCTTAAACTGTGTTCCAAAGATAAACGGAGGTCTCACGGGTTTGAAACAACATGAGGGTAAGTTATTAATTACATAAATTTGCTATCTGGGTGAACTAACCCTTTAAGCTGTTTATGGAGAAGGGGGAAAAATATTGGCTTGGGTCTGACTTGGGCCGTTAATTCTAATAAGGGTCGAATTCAAAATGGCTTTTTCATTCCTTTCTTTTTTTTTGCCATTGAAGGGCAATTCTGGAAGAAATCCAAGTGTGCATTTTAATTTTCAATGCCATCATTTTCTAACTAAAACAGGGTCTGCAGCATTTGCGAATGTCTCAATATTCGAGGGTCAAAAACGCCGGAGTTGTGTAGATGACAGGTGTAACTGTGGCAAAATTACATTTTTTTTTTTAATTTAATGACAATGCACTACTGTAATCATAGCCTTAGATTTATATTTTAATCTATGATGTATTGGATTACATTCTGAGGAATTGTGTCATAATTCCTAATGCCATAATTTGGAAAAAAAGCGGCAGTGTCACAATTTTAGAACTAATGGCAAGTGTAATTGCAGTTGTCAAAGTGTTTTGTCATGTCTCAAGAATAAGTACTTCACACTGCTAACTAGATTGTGCCTGGATTTGCCTAAACAGTTGCACTTAATATTGATACCAGGAAATAATTTTGATGCGAATGTCACTCAATGCTGATTCAAATGAAACTAGTCTAGCGTGCACACCGCTACAAATTATTATCTAGACATGGCAGGGTTGTATATGTGTGCACAACCTAAAAAGAATGACATATTGGCTCGTCTGTGTGAGAAGAACTTGAGGGGTTTTCAGTGGTGAATGCTGGATTGCAGGGATGTGAGTGAATGTGTCTCAGGCAGAGAGACGGGTAGATGTTGATGGAGTCTGCAGTCATGCAGCGCATGGTAGGCCGTGCTTCGCTCTCACACTTTCTTTCTACTCACACAGCTGTGACAAAAGCTAGATTGAAAAGAGCTTGACAATCTGCCTGAGATCTGACAGGGCTGTCACAGAATCTCTCAACATCCCTTGCATAATTACAGCATTATCTATGATCCTAGAGACAGTTTGAAATGTGCCTGCGAGCGGGGATATCCTAAATTCCAACTGTTTGTTAGCCGTCACAAGCAAAAGACTGAATGGAAAAACCTTCACAGTAGCTTTCCATGAGAAAATGGGTGGAAAGATCTTGGTACAAGATGATTAAACATGCAGGGTTACCATGACGACAGCTGGGTTCTAATAGGATTAACTTCCTGCAGTTGTGATGAAAGTATTATCTGTTCAAATGCTTGTTTTGTTAGAGCTGCTGCTGTCTGAAGTTGTGCCATGTCAAGTAGGAGTGAGTGAAAATGTTGCGCATCCATAAGCATATTTGTTCAATTTGATATGGATTCCTTGTGTTGTGGTTTCATACTCTGTAAGTACATTAAACATCAACCAAACATTTGCCTCAAGAAAGGATTTAGCATTGATTTTAAAGTCATCTTGATTACAAATTAAACTGAGGATTTAACTACATCAAAGACATTTGGGGAGCCAAAAGTAGCAGTGCTATTAACTTAACATTTTTCAATGCCATGACAGAATATAAAATTAGATTCTTATTCAAATGTAGCATAAGCATTGCTGCATTGTGCTACATAACTATATTTTATGTCACACTGCATTGTGAATGTGACTTTACAGCAAACTGAGCAATAATCAAATAATCGATTCGAACTGAGGCAATAATCAAACACTAATTTATATTGGGATATCTAAATCACTTTGGCCGAGCAAGGTATTTTCTTTCTTTTTTTCTTTTTTTCTCTAATATAAAATTTTCTTAAATGCTGCTAAATGCTTAGCAGAAATTTTGTGTGCTTATTTTAATAATGACTTCAGATGCAAATGCCATTAAATCCCGTTTGACATTTTCTTCTAAAAAGATGACACTTAGAGGCTTTTGCATCTGAACTTCGGCATGTGCTTTGGCATGCTATTCAATAAGTCAAATAAAGTGTATTTTAAAACATGACAATAGACTTAAAACATTATTTAAAATGTATGTCAATCTGTTAATTTGACATTATTACAAAGTGCACTTATTATTAGGAAACATAATCATGCAACTGTACTGTCTTTAAGTACTCTTAAATTGCAGAGTGTGCTATCTGCAATATTATACTATTTTAAAGACACGTTTAATACAGTACAGCACACAAGCACCTTTTAAAAAATGGTGTAGCCAATCACTAACTTGAGAAACTTCAGTAGCCTCCAAAATACTGATCACAGTTTACACAGTTAAAAAAAAAAAAAAAAAAAAACCCTTGAAGAATGATGAAAAATAAATTGTTTTCCAGAGCTGATAACTAGTTTAATAGATATCTATATAAAGTCTTGACCTTTGGTGTCAGCATTTGAAGTCTTTGGAGCTTTACAGAACAACATTTTCCCTTTGTGTGAACAGCTGTAGTTCACGAAAGAGTCAGCTAAGCTGAATTTAATTTATCTTTAAAGGTCACTTTAAGAGGTTTGCAGAAATGAAATGTGTGTGTGTTTGTGTGTGTGTGTGTGTGTGTGTGTGAGTGTGTGTGTGTGTTTCAGTATTGAATGGCTAACTTTATCATAATCCATGGTATAATAACTATAGTATTGTACATTGCATCTGTTTATTATCTTTGTATGCTGCCTTTATGTCATTTGTCACTTTAAATACTAAAGCGGATTATTTGAAAGTAAAATAAAAATAAATAGAAAAGAAAAAAAAGAAAAGAAAAGAAAAGAAAAGAAAAATGCAAGACCTGTCCCATGAAACAGCAAATATAATAAGAAAGGTCTTATGATTGCCTTAAAGTCACACTGTCACAGGTCGTTTTTTCAAAATGGTTTGATTGGAAGTTTATGTATGTATTTTAATGTGTCCTCTCATTTCAGATCCTTCGAAAAAAAAAAAAAAGATAAATAAATGATAAAATGAGACAGTCTCTGAACTTTTAAAAAAAAAAACATTTTAAAAATATATTTTACATTAGCAGAGAACATTCAGAAATAGCATTTTCAATGGCAATGTTAGCAGACGGTCCCTAACTGTTCTTTAATTTGTGGTGGCTGGTTTTACATTTAGCATACCTTTCTCATTTTTTTGTTTTTGATCCTTTCAGGACTTGACCAGCAGCATCAGCATAGATGAACAAAAGCAATGAACTCGCTACATGCCTGCAGTAGCAGAACAGCAGCAGCAGACGCTGGGCGAAGCTTCGCCTGGATGACAGCTGCATCTGATACAGCAGTTTAGCCTTTCTGTCAGCTGACGCAGATGCTAACAGGACAGTGAGCATGATAGCATGTCTATATACAAATCATTTTGTTACTCACGTACTGCTTTATTGATAGAGGGCTAAGAGACTTTCACTCTCCCTGATAACACAGCACAGCTGTTTTTAATATTGCATGATTCAAATATCTGACCTGCACTTTCAGGGGAAGAATTTCTTGACTTCTTCTCCTCTGTAGTTCCTTGCCATCTCTACAAATGACACCACAGTGCTTGACTAGATCAGTAAGCTGTGAGGAATTATATAACATACTTAAATTTCAGGCTCTCATTTCACCCATATAAATGAATAACCTCATTGCAGGGAATGTGTTTTTTTTTTCATGGGTCATAATCCCTCTATTTCTCTCCCTCCGTGGGCCGCGCTTCACCCACGCCACCTGAGATATGATGGGAAAACATCAAGTCATATCATACTATACACATCATACATATCATCATTTGCTAATTGGGACAATCTATTTGTGATTATCCTTCACAAATTACACAACAGACGATCTTGCTCTTCGAAGAAATTATTAGGTAATGGCATCTCTCTCTCTCTCTCTCTCTCTCTCTCTCTCTCTCTCTCTCTCTCTCTCTCTCTCTCTCTCTCTCACTTTTGTTTTGTTTTCCAAGTGAGGGCATTGAAGAGCCAAAAAGCAATTTTGGTAACAGTGACTTCTCTGACTGCTGGATCACTTGGTAGTGTAGTTCTACACCAGGAACTATTTACTTATTAACTTATTTATGTATTTATTTTTGTAGCCAAGTTGAATTAAAACCGCTTTGTATATATTATATTTCTTAACAGTTTCAGAGCTCATGAAAGGTGGTTGTGGCTAGAAGGGATGCAGCAAAATCTGAAAGCTTAAATTTTGGACCAATTAGATTGTGTTTTATTAATGTCTACACCTACCCCAACCTTAAACCTACCCCTTATAATAATGAAAAAAAACAGTAATTATTGTTATACAGTGTGAGAAAATATATTTTATATTATTGTGTGAATATTCAGTTGTTTTTGCTGAATCCCTTCTAGCCTTAACCATGATAGGTCTCTCTAAACCGTAATTTTAATTAATGAGATAATTTTTATTTTTGGGTGAACTAATATATATATACAGTAAAGACCAAAAGTTTGGACACACCTTCTCATTCAAAGAGTTTTCTTTATTTTCATGACTATGAAAATTGTAGAGTCACACTGAAGGCATCAAGGGCTATTTGACCAAGAAGGAGAGTGATGGGGTGCTGCGCCAGATGACCTGGCCTCCACAGTCACCGGACCTGAACCCAATCGAGATGGTTTAGGGGTGAGCTGGACCGCAGACAGAAGCCAAAAGGGCCAACAAGTGCTAAGCATCTCTCGGGGAACTCCTTCAAGACTGTTGGAAGACCATTTCAGGTGACTACCTCTTGAAGCTCATCAAGAGAATGCCAAGAGTGTGCAAAGAAGTAATCAAAGCAAAAGGAGGCTACTTTGAAGAACACAATAAGTGCATTTTATCAAAATATGAATTTCAATGTAAGTACATAGTAGGTAAAGCCACCTAATTCAAAATAGGATCCAATTAACAATTCAAAGAATATAGTTTCTATATAATGTAGTTTCTGTAGTAATTAGCTTAAATAGCTTAAAACATTTCACCACTGCACAGTCACAGGTGTATGGCTAGCAGCAAAAAAAAAATAAAAGAGTTTGACTCCTAACCCTAGGGTTGTGGGTTAGAGTCTCGGGCTGCCAATACCATATATACTGTATATGGGAAGTCGTGGCCTAGTGGTTAGAGAGTTTGACTCCTAACCCTAGGGTTGTGGGTTAGAGTCTCGGGCTGCCAATACCATATATATATGGGAAGTCGTGGCCTAGCGGTTAGAAAGTTTGACTCCTAACCCTAGGGTTGTGGGTTTGAGTCTTGGGCTGCCAATACCATGACTGAGGTGCCATTGAGCCCCGAACCCCGCAACCGCTCCCCGGGCAATGCAGCATAAATGGCTGCTCACTGCTCTGGGTGTGGGTTCACTGCTGTGTGTGTGTGCATTTTGGATGGGTTAAATGCAGAGCCCCAATTCTGAGTATGGGTCACCATACTTGGCTGAATATCACTTCACTTTCACTTTAAAATGAGTTGTTAATTATACAATGGAGATGAAAAAAAGAGTTGGCCGGGTCATTGAACAGCAGTAAATGTATTTCTGGTAATCTCTCTGAGGGACATTAATTTGAGAAGTTGAAGTTGAGATGCTGTTGAGATGAGGGAATAAATTAGACTCAAAGCTTTTTAGAGAGCAGAACTTGAGGTTGTGAGTGGAAACTAGATTCTTCTGGAACTTTCTTCTCATCTTTGCCCAGCAACTGAGCCGCAAAGAGCATACAGGAGCATACAGGGAGAAGAAATGGAAATTAGAAATTATTTGGAGAAACAATGGGTCAAAGTTCCCTGTCGCTAAATGCTGCATTTAGTTTAAGTCAGAATGTCTGAGTTTACATCTTTCAGAAGGGTCAGGATGGTCGGGCTTGGAAGTTAACATGCTAATCTAGACTCATAGAAAAATTGTTCATAAAAATATATCTTGAAACCCCACTGATTCTGTTCCATTATGTTGCTTTTCTATAGTTTTCAAAGCAAGAATACCTAGGGCTTCCTTCAGATTTATTTCCAGTTTGAACAAGTGTAATCATTAAAACATTTGGATAGTCTACTTTAGACATTCTAACAACAGTGAGTAACTTTGCAACTAGACGTCAACTATTGGTAGACTGTATTAATATCTGCTAATACTTTATTTTGATGCCGTCCAAACAGATATTCTACTGTATCAATATAAGAAAGCTAAGAGAAAGAATATATTCCATTATTTGATATCATCATGAAGTACATTAAAAATTGGGCTCAGGAATTATCCATTATGATTTGGTTGCTAGTAGACTTGTTGATAAACCAAGCTAACAGTCAATAGAAAGCTAACGGTAGAGTTGCAGTGCTATGCCATCTTCAGATTATCAGTCAATGGAGTGCAGGATGAGTTAGAGATGAAGCAACAATATCCCAAATCTACCGTTGAATGGAACTGAACATAAATGCGTCCATTTATTCAAGGTTGTGATCTGAAATTATTGTATTAGAGACTTGTATGAGTAATATTTAATTTGTGGCTCTATTGTAAAGAGGTGTATCAATCAGATGTTTAGCATGAGGTCAGATAAAGATGTGCCTGTATATTTGGATATGCTCCTGTGCGTTCCTAATGGCTCTCAGGCCGTGAGTGAAGACTTATGCTCTCAATATTAATCAGCCTCAGTTATTGCTGGGAATTTACATTATTGATCAAGGGGGTGGCAGGCGGAGACAAATGCAATGAGCCAGTAAAAAAGATAAACATCAGGGTAGCAGCTCCGATCCATCATCTCCTTCTTCTTCTTCTAATTTCCCTCTGGATGTCAGAGGCACTAATGAAGCACAACAGGCATCCACTATATATATATATATATATATATATATATATATATATATATATATATATTGGGGGTTTAAAATTATCCTAGTAAGCTAGTAGGCTATATTGCGTATGAGGATGCTGCAGGTGGCGGATCGTTTATAGCGTTTTCTCACAGCAGCTGGAATAATAAAATGTATAATTTTTATGGAAGATTGTAATCCAGAAAGGATTATGTGTTTATGAAACACATGTGATTGCAATTTGATTATATTCCAGTTTTAAATGTGCATTTCAAATAGCCTATGTCAGATTACATAAGATTTGAATTTTAAAGAGAACCAGTTCTAAGGAAGAATAATTTGCTTTCTGGGTTAAAATAATTTATTTATATGAATTTCGATTGGCATGACAATTAGAGATCTACACACTAATGCAGACTACATATATGTACATCAGTCAAACAATGCTGATGTTGTTAACATTAACAATTTGAGAACAAACAGTTCTCACACAGAACAAAGAACAAACTTTGCTAGGTTGATATGATATGAGTTAACTGATAGTTAGATTTAATTGCCACTGGCAGCATGATTAATTGTAATGCTTTTTTTTCTCAGTTGGTCAGAACAAAAGTGGCAGACTTTTACTCACTTGTTCAGATGACAATATCCATTTAAAATTAATATTTGGGTCATACTTCCAAGATGTATAATCTGTGATTCTGAAGTACAGTAGGCTATCCACACCAGTGCGGTTACTGACAGACACACATCAAAACATTAGATTCATCTGCACTGGAGCCATGCCGGTGCACAACACATGCAAGGAAGATAATTCTGCAAATAACTTCAATTGCAGGTTTCAAACAGAGGTGGTAAAAAAGAGACAAAATCTGCGGACTGTAATTTTAAATAAATACATTTCTTATTTTATTTTTTATTTTACATTCAAAATGTATTGACTGCTGGCTGATGTTGTATGTTATAGAGCTTTTCTCCAAAGAATGTACAATATTCAGACATCATTATTATAAATTCACACTATCAGACATTATAGCAAGACCGTGATCAGATCTTCATTCCACAGCCCAGCATTTTGGAATTAGAATCACCTACTCTGTTTTTCTTATCTGCAAAATGAATAGGAAAATGTCTATATGAGATGGTGTCTATGGACATCAAAGACTGACAAATCTGGCATTCTTACAACTATAAACCCAGGTCAAATGTGTGGTTTAGTAACTGGCTGTGTTGGTGGGGAATCACTGCACATCCGAAGGCAAAGCGTGAGTCAGCCATGAAAAGCTCACGTTTCTCACCCTTCTTGATCTCTCTGAGTTTTCTGCACAGCGAGAACTGACTGGGTCGGGAAACTCACCTACATTCCCTGTAAAAGATGAGTACTTCTAACTGCTCTACATGATCTGGCTTCTGGCCCCACATCAATTCCTTGGTCTTACAGAGAGCGAGGACACGAAAGAAAGAAACAGATTGAAAGTGACAGAGAAAGAAAGACCATTGGATATGAATAAGCGTGCATTTGGGCTTTTTGGTACAGCCTTAAAAGACCAAAGAAAGACCAAGTATCAAATTTCATACAAGTCTCAATCATACTGAGCAAATCACAGCACTTTTTCACAGTTCATTTTATTTTACAGAAAGGCCATGCACATGCTGCAGCTTTCTACTTTCCATCTTAAAATTCACATTCTAAAACCACACTCAATCCTGAAACATCCAGATAGTGACAACTTTGAATAAATCTTTATTATCTTTATGGAACTAGTAGTACTCTGTACATAGTCACATTAACATTTAAGTTCATTCACAAAAGAGAAAAAAAAAAGAATGGTAACTACTGTATAAAGAAAATGATATACTATAATGTAAAGTATGTTAGAATCCACACCAATAAATAATTACATTCTGTTGATTATAATCACGCAGACATTTTGTTGTCTTCTGATTAAAATGCACAGGCTATTTAATTTGGATTCCAACATTTTAATGATTTAGAATTATAATGATGATTGTAACGGTATAGTTATTGTTATAGGTATCAGCTTTGATGTGAATGGACCTTAACTCACAAAACATTGACATGTTTGTAAATGACCATAGTGAGCAAAAAATGTAGTGGTAAATTAAAATCAGAATTGCATTTACACTCAGAATGAGCAACAATGAACCAAATTATAAAATTATATCAAATTTAGTCATCAGTGGTTTAACTGTAACATTTAGTTCTTCTCTATAATATCTCTAAAATATTTTTTTCTTAAATATATTTGGATTATTTGGATTTATTAATAACCACAACAACCACAAAAATATAGTCTAAAAACAGTAAATGTTATAAAATTAATAAAGTAAAAATAAGGACATACCAAGTGTATGTAAAAAAAATAAAATAAAAAAAAGAAAACAGAAAAGAAAATACAAATCTGGTGAAATTGAGAATATGGAGGTAATCATGGTGGATCATGTGGGTAATTAACACCGGAAGCTGCTGGAGCTTGAAGTTTATTGTGTTTTAAGGGTCAACATTAGCACAAGTGAATATGTTTCTCAGACTTCATACTGGTTGAAGAAGCAATGGCGAAATGAAGATCCATGACAACTCGCCAGAGCCAATTAATAGAACCCCTCGTCTGAGTGGGCTGATGTGACAGGGTTAAATCCACGGGGCCTCTAATCAGAAAGCCGTATGGGCTGAGACCAAGGAGCTCACACTCATCCCACAAGGCACTTAAACCTCATTAAAACTACTGTATCGTCACAGTAAAAATTTCTAAATGTGGATTTCATCGTTCGAAAAGCATTACTCAATGTCCATAATGCACGTTAATAATTAACCCATTAGGGATAATCACCTGCTGCATCAGCTGTGCAACCGATATCAGTTAGGACACATTAAAGGTATCTTTGTTTTCAATGATGCCATTGGCATTAATAAAAAAAAATCAGCAAATGTGTGTATGGATATTCAATAAATAGGGAAAATGATCAATATTTTTTTTTTTTTTTTTTTACCTTGGACCAAGGCCACTAAATCTTTCTCCATGGTGGTGATACTATTATATATTGATTTTAGTACTCTCAGGGGCATAGTGTCTGGTTATGCAGGTGAATATAGGCCCATGCAGATTGGGGGCCTGCCGAGCAGAGGGGGAACTTTTAACTGAAACGGTGGTATGAATAGAGCACTGCACGGGCCTGGCCCTTGTCTGACAGGTATCAGAATTACTGGAGCCCATGTCCTTTTTCTCTCTCTTTCTTCCCCCTTACTCAGCTGCTGTTGCAGCATAGTTCAGTTTTGGTTTTAATGGTAAAGTGGCTATATTTATTAAGTTAATTTAGAAATATGTTTGGAACAGTTTATGTTTGTTAAATTCAAGTTTTTGTTTTTTAAAGTAACAACCAATCGGCCAGAGGCAGACACAATGAGTTGATCATATGATTGATCAGTTTAGCCTACTCAAATCAAAACGACTTGCCTAAAATAAAATCTATACATTTAGGCTAAAACACATAATGCATTTTACAGTATAAATTTAAATATTAAACCTAGAAAAATGTCTGTTTGTGCAGAGAGTGGAAGCTGAAGCGCGCTCTGCAGGACATGGAGGCACCAGCACGATCACTTGCATTTTTATTATATTTTTTGCAAGAGTGGAAACTTAAAATATGCCGTCATTTTTGTTCATACAGATAAGACTAATACATCATTTGGAACTGCAAAGGGTCTACTTTTATTTGCGTATTCTCACAATATCAACAAAATGTAGAACAAAGAACTTCAGAACTAAAACAATTCACAAAAATCAACATTTGCATTTCTCTGTAAAGGTTTGTTCAATAAGGAGATGGAGAGTCAGGATTGTTAACTTCATCTTTGCAACATATACTCAGAAAACACTAGCTTATTAATAAATAATTTAAAATATCTCCTAACTATTTTTTATTTTAATCTCTTTATTTTCTTGCTGTGCCAAGATTGTGTTTGCATGCAGCAAATAGTCTACAGTGGCATAAATAGTCTACAGTGGCATTTGTGCCACTTTGAAAAACAAATAACTAAAATAAATAAGATTAACATCATAATATTTTAAGAATAAACTCAAAATTACAATAATAAAAAAATCATGTTATATTGCATGAAGTTTATGTGAAAATTACACCTATATTCTTCCCAAAAAAGTGTGTTGCATCCAACCTGTCCTTCTTCACATTTAACATGTAAAACAGCAAAAAAACATAGGCTTATTAACATTTTTTTTAAACTAGATTTCATGAGACATTCGTTTGTATTAAATTGTTCTGATTTTTTGTTTTTTTTATTTTTATTTATTTTTTGTATTTTTTTTTACATGCATTGAAATGTTAATTCATGTTTATTTTGTGCTGCAAATACCATTTAATCCCAATGTTTTCCCAGACATGAAAATATCCAAATGATGTGTCATTAGTAACCCTTTAAAATCATCAATAATAATTTTTTTTTTTTTTTTACTTTTTTTTGGAAAAGTGTGTGAAAAATTGTGTTTTATGTTCGGTCACAATTGTAACTGGTGGGATAATGTGTGTACTGAAATAACATATTTCTGCAGTCATAATATGTATAGATATCTTAACCCATATCTTAACCCATAGATATCTTGATCACATTCTAGGGTTACTATTATACATAAAAAAAAATAATAATAATAGTAAAAACAACAGCAACAAAAAAAATGTATGCAACAGTGATAGGAACACTGAGATAAAAAAAAATCACCAATACAGATTTTTTACATTTTTTTTTTTTTTTAAATATTAGATATTTTTTATATTAATGCTTATTACACCATCATTATTGTAAAAAAAAAAAAAAGTAACATTTGAATTTTTAATTTAGTGCAATTTAGTTGTCATTGCATTGACATTTTACTGTCATTTTCACTAGAAACTGCAATTGGATTTATATTGTATAAGTTCACTGTTATCCAACCGGTCACTATTGTGCCCATCAACATGTTTACTCATTCTATGACTACACTAAACAAAACTAAATATATGTGAATGCATATATTAATACTAGACACTCTAAAGGTCATGTGTACCAAAAATATTTGTCATATATTTACTTTTCTAGCCTTTAGTTTTGGAGCATTGATGCAGCCATTATCTTCTCATGGTGCAAACAGGAAATAAGCTGCTCTGGTCATGTGACAATTTGCACTAATCATGTGACGTGACATTCAGCCAAGTATGGTGACCCATACTCAGAATTCGTGCTCTGCATTTAACCCATCAAAAGTGCACACACACAGAGCAGTGAACACACACACACACACACTGTGAACACACACCCAGAGCAGTGGGCAGCCATTTATGTTGCAGCGCCCGGGGAGCAGTTGGCGGTTCGATGCCTTGCTCAAGGGCATCTAAGTCATGGTATTGCCGGCCCGAGATTCAAACCCACAACCCTAGGGTTAGGAGTCAAACTAAATGGGTTAAAGAGAAAAATGTAATTGATTCACATGCCACTGGAACTGATGCAAATATAGTTATATCACTACAAATTAAAGAGTGTAAAACACATTTATTGTTTGTATTTTATCATAAAATTGACAGAAGACTTTGGCTAGACTATAATTGAGACTTTGTGTTATAATAAACTAATAACTTTTATGCCATAAATAAAAAAGTTTGTGAATACTCACATAACATTATTTACCTCAGAAAATAAAATAATTTACCCGAGTTGGAGCCCATAACGATTGGGTGCACTGTAAAAAATATTTACAGTGCACCCAAATCAAGATATCTCACCAGAGCATGAGTAAACATATCCAAAAACATAATCTCAGTGTCCTATTATTATAAACAATTTTGTCTTTATTTCTTTTGTATGGTTTGTTTAAAGTCCCAATTAATGAGATTTGAACAATTGGCCCTTGACTTTGTTTGAATTAATTCTACTTCAGCAACAGATGAAATTTACATTTCATTTAGTCATTTATCCAAGGCGACTTACAAATGAGAACAATGGAAGCAATCAAAAACAACAAAAGAGCACTGATATACAAGTGCTATAACAATTCTCATTTAGCTTAAATGCAGTACACATAGCAAGTGCTTTTAAATAATATAATAAATAAAAAGAAAATAGAATAGAAAAAAAAGAATAGAGCAAGATGAAAATGAATGCTATCACCATTGTCTACATTATTTCACTCTTCTGACTGCTATGACTTTTTTTTTTGTTTTGTTTCAGTTTTAGTTTTTTTTACTGTTAAAATGCCATTCTGGTTAAGATCTCTTAACAACCTGCAGCAACAGTGGAACTGCAATCTAAACAGACAATCTTTTTGACACTTACTTTGCCCATCGTTGTCTGGCCAGACAAAATGACAAAAGAAACCTGAATCGAGTAGGAGCAGTGGTGTGGGTGTGGAAGGTACGTACAGTCACATTTATCATTGATCTTCAAAATTTTACAGGTGAAATCCATTAATTTTAATAGCAATCTGTGCAATCATTGTTTCATGTGGGGGTTTAAAAAGTCCTGTGCTGATTTCGCAAGTGGTTTACGTTGGTCATGCAAATTCACATCACATTAACCAATAAAAAGCTGCTTGGTTTGAAAGAGACTTATTTCTTTTCAATAGACAATGGACCCTTATTTGCCTAGGGAATTTAGATAGTGTGACTTAACTGTAAGGATAGCATACACAACCAACCTGAGTTTTAATTTTCTCTTTTCCCAGATCCATTCTTTATCTTACACCATCATAGATCTGTTCAGAGAGGCATTATTTTAAATAAAAATTAAGTATAAATAAAAACGGAAATAAAGCATCCATAGGCTGGTTGGATGTGGTTTCCTCACAATGATCGTATGGGCTGACACATTAGTTGAGACTCAAACACCTCTTAATATTATCAAACACAGAACCTTCCTTTCTGGAACCTGACACATTTACTGATCAGTAAAGGTGTCAGGTTCCAGAAAGGAAGGTTCTGATCAGGTTCTGGTGGGATAATAACTTCCCAATAAGACAGCATTCATTTATGATTTTGATACATTTGTTCATAAGATGCTGTTAATATTTAATTCTGTTTTACAATGTACTACAATACGTTGAGGTGCAGATTTACAAGAAAATACTGCTGTTTTCCTTGCAGCACCTGTTGCTAGTGTGCAAGGCCTTTGTCAAAGTTATTGATCTACTTAATTTATCCAAAAGGCCTAAACCTTTAAATGTCAAAGTTTTTTACTTTCAAACTTTATACAAAACTTTCATATGAGGCTGTCAATCCAAGATTAAAATTTTCTTTTCTAGTTAAAAAGCAGAGTTATAGTTCCTTGCATTCTCAAATCGCAATTCTACATCTTTATATCTACATCTGTTTGCTCAATTAATATTCAGAAATTGAATTGGAATTTAAAAGTAATTTCTAATTCAGTTCTGAATAGTATGCAAGGTATTACTCTGGTGGTCCTGATAACTGCAAACTCAATGTACAGTTGCAAATGCAAAGTACTGTACAGTTGTGAAAATTATGGCAATGCTTTAACATTACTACTGTTTTCCATTCTATTTCTGAAAGATGTTCCCACATTTGCGCATACACGCCACATGCCTGGCCCAAAGACTCACTCCTGCGGCTCCTTCATTAGCTTTTACAATGCTAAATAATGAATGTGAAGTCGATGAAAGAGTGCGTCTGTGGGGAGCCTGCGCTACATTTGGAAATGATTTACATTCATTTCATTTAGGTAAGCCAGCATAAGGGCTTTCCTGTTCGCTATGATTTCTTTGCCCTTTTCCCCTTTTCCCTATTTTCCCTTTCCGTTTCAAGCCAAGGTTATGACAGCTTTTGTCGGATTTACTGCTGCTGCACATCTCCATCTGCATGGGCTGACATTTATGTGTCGCCTGCTTGATCAAACAGTCATGCAAGTTGGTCATAAAGTCATCTGTCTAGTGGAGCTATGCCAGAGCTGTGTTGACCCTGCTGAAGGGGGTCTGGAAATGAGACATTAGGGACTTGAAGAGGTTTGACTGAGACTTCAGAGAGACTGAGAAGCTCTTTGAATTCCTGGGTTGACACTTGTGAGTGCTTTTCTTTAACACATGTGTGTCCTTCCTAAGACATCACCTTTTCTAAGTGAGCTGGAGAGGAAATGTGTCATTGTGTTGTGTACTTGTAAGAGATGTAAGGGACTGTCCCTGAAAGATGGAAAAGTCTTCTTTTCTCTCCCTTTTGGCTGGAATTCCTTAAGCTTACAGTAAATTATGTAGTATGTCCTTTTGCAACATGAGCACTGCCTGCTGTGCTATCTCCTCAAAGGCCTCAGGTAAAGTACTGACTATACAGGTGATCTGTTTGAAGAAACCAATTTTTGCATTGAGAAGCTTTGATGACTCTGTTAAGAAATAATTATGCACTCACTTGCAGTTAGCAGTAAGCACAAAAACAAAATCCTACATTTACAATTGTTTATGATTTCTTTTCCTTTTTTTACAATTTCACTTCAGTATACTTTTAAAAAGAGCATTGGTGTAGAGTATTTGAGTAAATGTAATTAGTTACTATACTTAACTATTTTTGGCAATGGTACTTTGTACTTTGACAAAATATGAAAGACTTCAGCAATTTTTACTCTCTACTTGACTACATTTTATGAACGCATATCTGTAAAGTACTGTTTCTACTTTTGTAATAAGTAATCCAACTACTCATTACATTTTGTGTGGCACCTAAGTTTTTCTGCAACAGTTCATTTCTGTTACAAAACATGCAGTATTACCATCTACAGGATATTGAAGCTGCTAGATCCCAAGCTTGTTAACCAGACTTTTTTACATTAATGTGAGTGAATTAGCAGCAAGCTGTTGTATCACAGTTGTTTTATATAAGAGGAGGACAAGCCAGTGACAAGCAAGTCCTGCAATCAGACTTGACTGTGTAGCTTTATTTATAATTTTATTTATTCATTTTACTGAAGAGACATTAATATTGATATATTAAAAGCAGTCTTGTTTACAACTGTGACTAGGGGTGGGTGATATGGCAAAATATCATCACAATGTTTATTCAGGAAGGATCATGATCTACAGTCTTATCACAGTTGTGTTCATGTTGGTTAAGATTATTTAACCCCCTGGAGTCGATTCACACATATACGCGTTATGAGGCATTTTCTCCTAACCCCGAAAATAATTTAAATTACACTTTCAGTTTTGATCATAAAGATAAGAGCAATACATCAATCAAATCTGTAAAGGGTCTACTTTTTTGTATACAGACATAATAACAACAAAACTTTGTTCATTTATAAAATAAAGATAACAAACAAGGAGTGCTGTCTGCAGCCTTCGTCTGCGGTGATCTTCATTTAGAAACGTGTCATTAAAATGAACTGTAACTCAGTGAATACTCAACTCAGTGAATACTCAACACAGAGACATGAGAGATATATCTGTAGAAAAAAAAGTGAAAAAAAGTGACGTGACATTCAGCAAAGTATGGTGACCCATACTCAGAATTCGTGCTCTGCTTTTAACCCATCCAAAGTGCACACACACAGAGCAGTGAACACACACACACACACACTGTGAACACACACCCAGAGCAGTGGGCAGCCATTTATGCTGCGGCGCCCGGGGAGCAGTTGGGGGTTCAGTGCCTTGCTCAAGGGCACCTAAGTCGTGGTATTGCAGGTGGAGAGAGAACTGTACATGCACTCCCCCCACCCACAATTCCTGCCGGCCCGAGGCTCAAACTCACAACCTTTCAACTGGGAGTCCGACTCTCTAACCATTAGGCCACGACTTCCCACTAATGCTTGACATGTCTACTTTTAAGTAACTATTTTTACCTTTTACTATTTTGCAAGTTACTGAGCAGTAAAAACTAGTAAGTCTTTAAATTCTCAAGCTTAATGAAGACAAATAAAATGTCAGAACAAATAACAAGAACAATAGTAAAATAAACAAAGAAAGAAAGATACAAATTTAATAAAATGTTTTCAATTTTTCAGTTAAGTCTGTTATGAAACCAGTATGGGTCATATTTATTGTTTGTTTGTTTTTCCTTTGTTTGTTTTGCAGGATGGATTTAGGTTGAGTGACATCATTATGGCATCATTATTGTCTCCTTCTTTGTTGTGGCTTGCGAGCGGAACGTGACAAATGGGGGCTCGTCCGGGATATTTCTGAAAAATCCTGTTTTTTTTTTTTTTTTGCATTCGGTTATTTTGTAACAAAATTTGTCATGCTGATTAAACGAAGATAAAATCGGAAGAGTAATAGTTGTGGTAGTGCTATTGTTTAAGGTGTTTTATGCATCATTTGAAGGAAATACGCATTGGATTTGTTTCAAAGACTGAATTTGAAAATTTACTGAATTCCTTGTGAAGCATTGCTTGATTTGTGTACAGAAAAAACAATTATTCAAAATTGCAGAGACGGGAGGGTAAGGGATAGTACAGTTAGAGAAAAACTCTTAAAATAAAACTGATAGTACAGTGTATATGGTTTGAAATGCCAGTTACTGCCGGTCAAGTTAAACCTCAGGTTAGCTCTTTAACTTTTAAGAAAAAGTAACGGTTGTTCTTGTTACAACTTGAGCAGGAGGGTGTGAAATTGGAAGTAGAGCGTGAAACAAAAATAGAAATGAACATACAAATATTGAGCTGCAAAAATACAGTTTAGACATAAAAAGAGCAGTTGGACAAAATAATGGCTCAGTTAATGCTTTGCATGATGCTTCTCAAATGTTTGACACTGCTGGTAATTTACGCTTAGTTCCTAAATTTAATAATTGAGATTCAGATACCATTTTTATACTGTTTGAGTGGATAGCAGAGGCAAGACTAAAGAATGTACACAGCTTTTACAATGCGTACTTACTGGCAGGGCTCAATAAGTTTATTCTGTGCTTACACTTTCAGACTGTGAAGATTACAATATTGTTAAAGCTGCAGTTTTAAAAGTGTACAAGTTAGTAGTGGAAGTATACCGACAGAAATTTAGAATGTTGTCCAGGGGAATTAATGAGGCTCATGTTGAGTTTGCTGGAGAGCTCACTACTGCATTTAAGCATTGGTGTATGGCATCTGATGTAATTAGGAGTTGAGTAACTTAATAGTGCTTGAGCAGTTCCTGTTGTTGTCACAATGTTCCTGCTTGCGTTGTGACATATATAAATGAACAGAAAGCTGACACAGCTGCTAAAGCTGAGTTAGCTGATGATTATGTTTTGATGCATAAGTGAAGTTTCTGAGTCCTTTAATTTGTAGGATGTGTTGCCATTTTCATCTTTGATTTTCCGTTTTTGGTACTATTGTGCTTATTAAAGGAATTGGGTTAAATATTTTGTTTGTTCCTTTACACAAAACAACGTTATCATCTCAACTTGTGAGTGGGGAGGTGGTGGTTGGTTTGTGTACCTCTTTGCCAGTTGAGGGTGTGGATATAATAATGGGAAATAATTTGGTGGGAGACAGGGTTTGGCCTGATACCTTTTCACCTCTAGTGGTTTAATCTTTTCCTCTCCAAGGTCCTGATGAGAGCAACAATTATTTTCCAAGTATTCATGGCATGTGCTGTGACTCGATCCATGGCCTCTGCACAACTAAAGTTGTCCTCTGATTCTGCTGTAGTAAGATCAACATCTACTTTGCCTGGTAATTTTTCTGTTTCCCTTTCAGTATTGATACAGGAGCAACAACTTGACTCTTCTCTCATACAAACTTTTTGAAATTGTGATAAGTTACATGAATGACTTTAAGGTAGATTGTATGAAGCAGGTAATATGGCAAAATAACAATTGTGTTTTTGGCAGAGGAGTATGAAGTCACTTTATATTTGGTGAACTGGAAAACTGCAATTTATGCCCGGCGAACAAGTGTTGGCTCGGTTACCTGTGGAGGGCTCACCATTTCAAGCTCAATATACAGGTCATTTTATGGAGATAAAGCAAGTTACTGATTTAATCTGATTGCCACCCCAGATAGAAGGCAGTCAACACAATTGTGTCATATTAATTTGTTGAAGCCCTATTATTGCCGTTCTCACAAAGCGTTAGACTCCAAGATTGAGGTGAAACCAGTATTGATAGATGAGAGTACTTCACCTGTTCCTTTGGAGAAGGAAATTGATGGAGTTTCTTTTCCAGAGAAACAGTACTGTTGGGATGTCTTAAAAATTCAGAGACTCTTAAAAATTTGCATAAAATATTGGCCCTGGAGTAAATGTGCTGACTTTTTTGCTCTTATTAACCATCACGTCTCTTTATTTGGTGATGCACCTTCACATGCGCACTGGTTGGAGCATGATATTGATGTTGGGGATGCTGAGCCTATTTGCCTTCATTTTGATCAACATTTGATTATGCTTTCAGGTTGTGTGGATGCTAGCAATGTGGGTGTGGGAGCTGTACTGTTACAGGCCGATGGTGCAGGCATTCATTGTCCAGTTAACTATTTTTCTAAAAAGGTTTTTTTTTTTTTATCAGTTAAATTATTCTGTGGTTGAGGAGGAGGCATTAGCTTTGATTTAAGCCCTGCTAAATTTTGAAGTGTATGTGGGATCCGTGTCGGATCCATTAGTCCTGTATCCTGACCATAATTCACTAATTTATTTACACTCTTTGAGGTGCTCAAACCAGCAATTGACTCTTTGGTGCCTCTTTCTGCAATCATATAGCCTTGATATCAGACACACCAAAGTTACTGACAATGTGGTGGCTGATTCATTGTCTAGAGTTCCTTTCTCCTCTCAAGTCGGCTGGTCCTTCTGATATGTGCCGCTGGCTCTGATGTCTCTTTAGTGGTTAAACATAAAATATAATTTGTTTTGGGTAAATCTAACAGGTAATCTTTGGTCTGTATTAAATTTATCTATATGTAAAAATGAAAATAAAAAGAGGCAATTGATATAATATTTTGTTTCATTGTAATGGCTGTATATATACACATTTCCCTGAACTAAGTACATTTCTGCGGCTATTATTATGTTTCAATGAAAAACGAAAGGAGGCAGTGATATTTCATATCCTTTTTCGTTTTATTGTAAATATACAGTGAGGAAAACTGCAGTATCCAAGGCGAGCTGACTGATATTATTAAGTACGCTGCTGTTTGCAGAATTAATGGATTTGCGTCGTCGTGGATATCACACTCCCAAGTTGAATGCGCAAAGTCTGAACTACCGAGGATGCAAATCTGCGTACTTTGTATTGAGAAACGCAAGCAGATCTACGTCACCAGTCTATTTGCCTAATCTTCCTGGTACTTTAGACCGTGGTAGAAACACAGAAAGCTACAGGTCTGGGGGAGAAATTGTTCCTGGGGAAAAACGTTCCGGGTAATTTCGGTGGAAACCTGGCATTAGATATAGTAGTCCAGGCTTAAACAGTACTTCACAAAACTTTTGTGGCTATAACAGAAATTGTGACATATTTTCCAAGTGTGCAATACCTGAAGTTGAAAAGTCAAGCGGGTCCAGGTAAGGCAATCGATTTCAATCCACCAAGGAGTTCAGGACCGCAATTGATGTCAGATCTGTTCAAAATGACTTCATGTCCAAGCATTCACATTGTCTTTGGAGCAATTGTTGGCAAGAGCGAACGCAGAGGTCAAGTGCAGTACATGCTCACCCAGCACAGTCGGCATGAATCTGTCAGGCAGCTGCCAATGTCTGGTCGCACAGTGTAGGTTGCCAATTAGTATGCCCTCTCTCTACTGCCCACAGAGAGATGAAGAAGGCATCCAGCACACCTGTCAATATTTACTGTTCCAACAAAATGCATCATTCAACGCCATCTGCTCCTGGTCAGAGTACGCCCAGAGATTTAAAGTGGTGACACTTACTTTGGGCTTAATCAATTAATTCCAATCTTTCTAAATTAATTCATTATTTATCTATCTATCTATCTATCTATCTATCTATCTATCTATCTATCTATCTATCTTAATACTTACAATAATATTCACACAATATGGCAAATTCCCACAGAAACTGAGATCCCTCTAAGATGCAATACATCTTCTAAGTTGCAATAAAACACATCTGATTATTATACCCTAATTCCTTCTTAGTTAGAATTGAAGAAATATCTTTATGAGAAGATTTTTTTGAATGAAATGAGAGTCAGCGACCACTGTAAACATATGTTATTAAGCGCTACCGGCTGCCTTTCTCCCACCGCAAGGGGGTTACAACAGGCGTACAAATTGAGATTTTTCAGCACATTCGGTTAAAGAAAGATGTTTGGAGTCCAAAGTCAAGGGATTAGTGCTGATATGGTAAACTGTCAGCTGAATTGCATGGACCACTGCAATCTTTATTCCAATACCCATGAGTGGCAGTCTACATACTGTATAAAATTGCGTGGTTGAATTTGGCTTTGCAACATTCCATAAGCCACCAGATCAAAAATATTTTTTTAACCCTTAGTATTATTAATTGCAGAGATGGTGCTTGATGGGGCTGGTTCTCGGAGGTGCCTTTGAAAGTATGTGGCCCAAATATGTTGCCCAACTAAAATCTATTTATGGTTCATGAAATTGCATCCCAACGGACTATCCTCGTTCTACTTGAAATATTGAAAGCCTGCACCACATTACATCATCATAACATGCTTTATGTAGGTGACCTTGAAGATGCATTATCGGGGTGATCACAGAAATACACACAACACATCAAACGATCCATTCTCTCTCCTGAAACCAGCTTTATAGGTGGAATTCCTCTGTTTTCCTGGTTCAGTCTTCCATGGAGCCTTTCTCCCTGATGGATCACTGCTGAAAGAGGATGGATGGCAGCTTATTCCCTGCCTGGTGCCTGGCATTTCACCCTTTCTTTTCCATTCATCCATCTTCCACACTGGCAATTTGTTATGGTGCAATAGCCACTGTGTACTCTACAAATACATGTGAAAACAGAAAAAGCCAAAAGTATATTTCATTTGTATGTTTTCCCGTAGCCCTTGCTCGTATAATTTACATTTAGTCACCATCACAATCTATGGAGACTTTAAGTGTAGCACAATTTTTTGAGCCTTGGTCACATTTGTGAAAACAATTAAAAAGATGCTTGGTCGAGCTAAAAAAAACAGACAAATTGTACAATCATGACCAAACAGGAAGAACATCTACAGCGATATGAGCAAAGAAGCTAATTTATTCATGACATAATTTCTTGGTAAAGTTTTATCTTGACACAAAACTTCAATTGATTATTCAAATAATTTTGCCCATTTACATGCAATTTAAAACATGGCGATATATCTCCAGTAGTAAAAGGTGCATTCCATTCGAAAGTAATTGCCCTGCAAAGCAGAGGTGGGACAAAGTCATTGTTATGCAAGTCACAAGTAAGTCTCAAGTCTTTGCCCTCGAGTCCCGAGTCGAGTCGAAAGTCAAAGCCAACAAGTCTCAAGTCGAGTCCAAAGTCCTACCATTTTAGTTTCGAGTCATTTCAAGTCCTCTTACCACAGAAATAAAATGTATACAAATCATGTATGTCTGTAAGATTTGTATTTATTTAAACCTCCTTTTATACAATGACATTAATCAAATACAGTAAAAAACGGAAAATTAAAATTTTCACAAAAAATGCTTGTATTTCAACAGCATATTGCACTAGAACAATGGCCTGTTTTTGTCTCCTGTGTTGGAAAGACTGAGATATACATTTGTGTTTATCCGTCTAGCAGCAAAGTAGAAATGGTAATTTAAAATGGACGTTGACATGATGTTGGCGAGTGTGCTACACTCATGTACCTCAAAAATCCCTATTTTTGTTAGCATGAACCAGCAAGGGAGACATGCATTTACTGTCTCGTTGATACAGTATGATACATACGATAAGGTGCTTAGCATTCGTTCAAAACTAACCTTTCTTTGTGCAACTTCAGGTGTTGAACAGTTGATGTAGAAGTTGGATGTTGTGGTAGCTCTGTCTGTAATCTTTGACCCGCATGTTTTGCAAATTGCAACTCGTTTTTTGTCAACTACCTCGTAATTTTTATAGCCAAACAAAACTATCTATGGTATCATTTTGCCAACTGGCGCATTGTTGCTTGTTGCGCTTCAGTGGTTGTCTTGCAATGTGCCTGCTTAGGTGCTGTCGAATCAAACCAGTGTTGGACTACAATGATTGGATGTCGTGCAGGCAGCGCATGTGCTCTCTGAATGCATACAGGTGGTGCACATTTTTTTCACAGATGCAGATACACTGAGCGGCCCGGCCGTGTTAACATTTTTTCCCCCCAGGTTTTCATGGGAAGTAGTAAGTCTTCTCGAGTCAAAAGGCGCAAGTCCAAGTGAAGTCACGAGTCATTGATTTTAAAGTCCACGTCGAGTTGCAAGTCTTTGTACATTTTGTCGAGTCGAGTCTTAAGTCATCAAATTCATGACTCGAGTCTGACTCAAGTCCAAGTCACATGACTCGAGTCCACACCTCTGTTGCAAAGTGCATAGAGATTCCAATCTGAAGGGAGCATAAAGTTCGAAGGGCACTGTAAATGGCATGGGGAATAAGGGAATATAGATGCATCAAAATTGGCTGTTTGCAGGTATCAAGTGTGTGAGACGCATCAGTTTCAATTTACATTTATGCAATTTTATCTTAATTGACTTACAGTGCATTCAGGCAATACATTTTTTTTTTTACCAGTATGTGTGTTGTTCCCTGGGAATTAAACCTATGAATTTTTGCGCTGCTAACGGAATGCTCCACCACTGAGGCACAGGAACACATGTTCCCTTCACACGGTCTTGCCATCACAGACCAAACTTGTCTGGTAACATTTTACTTGGTGGAACTATTGCAACATAATCACATAATCACAAAGCAACTATTGCGGTCATGGTTAAATAAATTAAAATCTATTTTAATAAAATTATGCTTATTTTTGTATTAAACATTTATCAGCAATTAAACCTTAAACTCCTCAGTTGCACTTTATTTTGATATTAAATATCATTAACTTTAATTAGAGTATTAATAGACTGTTAGGTTAGCGTTAGTATAATAACTTGATATTTTGATATAATAACTTGTTTTTTCAAAGTTACTTATAGTCAGTAGATTATGTTGGGAAACCATCAAACTGAAGTCTTCTCAATTATTAAGCTCACAGTCTTAAGACCTATTCAGACGGGACTAGTTTTCTAAACTACGTTTGAGTTTTGATTCTTACCACCTGACATCTGCGATTTTCATGTACTAATTTGGATGGGACTAACATCTCCGTGTTTATTACGGAGGTGGGAGGGTCTGTTTTGTGCATCTGGGTGCCACAGAGATCACACGCTCTGTATGTGTGCATTGCATATAGTAATTTGGATTGATTACCATTAGTATTATTACACAATAAATAAATGGCTAGTATAACAAAAAACCATGTTAATGTGTGGTTTCTTTAGTTTAACTTTTTAGTTTCTTTGGTTTATTTATTTATTTATTTATTTATTTATTTTTGTAGTAGGCTGAACCCATGTTTAATTTTCATAAAGGTACATCTGTAAGTAAAACTTTATATAATTGAGTGCATAAATGAACATGAGAAATATTATCTGATGCTGATATTACAATAGCCAGTATTGACAGTTTATGTGATCTGACTCTTGATTTTATTATTTATATATATATTTTTTCTAATTATTTATTTCCTAGAAAGCAAATATATCAAACATGCACGTGGTAAGAACATCTACAGTAATTCACATTGACAAAAACACAAGGAAACAAAATATCGCCGGCAATCAGAGACATTCGCATTTGGAAGGGATTCGTTTTCTCAGAGGATCACTGAGTTTTTTCTTGAAAAACAGTAGGTAATTTGCTCTAGGTTACGTATGTAACCCTAGTTCCTCAAGGGAACGAGAACAATGCTTCGGGGAACGCGCTTAGCGTGAGTGACTCTGAATATCGTGTGTAATCACTGAATATCGTGTATGGCGTCAGCTTCGAGTACCAGCAAGTGCCGGCAGGGGTGCCGGGGGTATGGCTCTGAGACGCAGCGTCTCGTTCCCTCGAGGAACTAGAGTTACATACGTAACCTAGAGACGTTCCTCTTCAGGAACTCAAGCTGTGTCGAACCATGCTTTGAGATCGAGTACCAACGCCGCCAGACTACCAAACCCCTGCCTAGTGTGTATCCGAAGAGCACAGCTTAGGAAGAGAGGACATAAGCCATAGAATTTTACAAACGTAGAGGGTGTGGACCACCCCGCAGCATTGCAGATGTCCAGCATGGATACACCTGCTAGAAAGGCCTTGGAGGCCGCCATACCCCGAGTAGAGTGAGCCTGGGCTCCCGACAGTGGGGGACGACCAGAGGACTCATAGGTGGCGTTGATAGCCTCGACTATCCAACGACTAATAGTCTGGTTAGAAGCAGGAAAACCCCTCTTGGGGGGACCGTAGCATACAAGCAATTGGTCTGTTTTTCTCCACAGGGCAGCTCTGTGGACGTATGCGTCCAGTGCTCGAACTGGACACATACAGTTTAGCTTCGCTTGGTCGGGCTCCCGAAAGGGAGGAGAAGGCCACAACCAAGTCCCTCGGGGGAATACGGGACAGTACTGGAGGTCTCAGCCTCAGTGCACTGCGGAGGAAACGTGAAACTAAGGGGTGTCTTCCCAAAGACTGGCCATCGAGAAGGACGTGGTAAACCACAATTGCCGCCACGTAACGTGACGTAACTCCACCTTCAACGTGGAGTGTGAGAGTAGGTCTGTCCTGATCGGTATCTCCCATGGAGAGCCGTCGAGGAGCGAGACCAGTTCTGCGAACCATACTTGGCCTGGCCAGAACGGGGCTACTAATAACAGATGGACCCCGTCCTGGCGTACTCTCGCCAGAACTCCCGGGAGCAGAGCAATAGGGGGAAAGGGGTACAGACGAAGCCTCGGCCAGGTCTGTACCATAGCGTCCAGTCCCAGACGAGCTGGATGAACTAGAGAGAACCAAAGGGGACATTGTGATGTCTCTTGAGTCGTAAAAAGGTCTACTTGAGCCCTGCCAAAAACTCCATATCTGCTTCACCACCTCGGGGTGAAGCCTCCATTTCCTGGGCCTCGGCCTCTGCCTCGACAGTATGTCTGCTCCCATATTTAGTTTCCCAGGAATATATACTGCTCTTAACGAGAGGAGTTTGCTCTGAGACCACACAAGGATCTGGTGCGCCAGCTTGTACAAGGGTCGCGAACACAGATCTCCCTGGTGGTTGATGTAAGAGAACACCGATATGTTGTCGGTGCGCACCAACACATGATGACCCCTTAGGTCTGGGAGGAAGTGCTTCAGTGCACGATAAACTGCTAGCATTTCTAGACAATTGATATGCCATGTCAAAGGTGACCGCTCCACAGACCACGGGCAGGGTGGCCACTCATGACTGCACCCCAGCCAGTGAGGGATGCATCCGTCGCTAGTATTACACGGCGACAAGGAGCTCCCAGCACCGGGCCCTGATTAAAGAACCAAGGTTTCTTCTACATGTCTAAGGCACGGAGGCAGCGCCGCGTGACCTTGATAGTTCGAAGTGGATTGCCCCTCGGGGAAAATCCCTTGGCCTTGAGCCACCACTGTAGGGGTCTCATGTACAGCAGGCCAAGAGGTATCACGTTGGACGCAGCTGCCATCAGACCCAACAATCTTTGAAATTGTTTGACAGTGAGTGACTGGCCTTCTCTGACTCTCTCGACTGAGATGAGGATCGACTCGATATGAGCAGGGGACAATTGTGCCTGCATCGCGGTCGAATCCCATACTACGCCTAAATAGGTGGTTCTCTGAACTGGAGAAAGTACACTCTTCTTGGCGTTCAGTCTCAAACCCAGCTACCCCATATGTGCGAGAACGACATCTCGATGCCGAGCCGCAACCTGCTCTGACTGAGCTAAAATCAACCAATCGTCGATATAGCTGAGAATGCGGATGCCCTGCATGAGCAGGGGAACCAGAGCCGCGTCTACACATTTTGTGAACGTGCGGGGTGAGAGTGCAAGGCCGAAGGGAAGTACTCGATATTGGTAGGCTTCGCCCCCGAAAGCGCACCTCAGAAACTTTCTGTGTTGTGGAAGGATGGATATGTGGAAGTATGCATCTTTGAGATCTATTGTGACAAACCAGTCCTTGGACCTGATCTGAGCTACAACATGCTTGATCGCGAGCATTTTGAACTTCAATCTCATAACTGAACGATTTAAGACCCTCAGGTCTATACTCGGATGCAACCCCCCATCCTTCTTTGGAACTATGAAATACCGGCTGTAGAACCTGGACTCCCTGTCTTGAGGAGGGACCACCTCGATGGCCTCCTTCTCTAATAGGGTTATCACTTCCTGTTCCATAACCAGAACCTGCCTGGGGCCGACTATCGACAGAATGACCCCGTTGAATATCGGAGGTGCAGAGCCGAACTGAATAAGGTAGCCTTTTTCTACTGTGTGCAGGAACCATTGAGATACATTTGGCAGTAGTTTCCATGCCTTGCTCTTCGACATGACTTGGAGCTCTACTGGACAGACAACAGTACATAAGACTCACAAGACAAACAAATGACATTCACACACAGAGCGCTTGCTGAAGATGCGAAGCTGACGGCAGCTGCGTGGCACGTGCTTTTATAGCTTCCTGGTCGCTTACGTCACCCCGCCTGTGACGTCACGCTCTTACATTGGAGTGATTACACATGATATTCAGAGTCGCTCACGCTAAGCGCGTTCCCCAAAGTGTTGTTCGACGCAGCTCGAGTTCCTGAAGAGGAACAAAGGTTTCTCTAATGACCCCCTGTAAAACTAGTCCCGTCTGAATAGGGCTTTAAAATTAACAGAATGTTGATAATGGACAAGCCAAATAAAGTGTTACCAGAAAAGTTTTGTATGTGATGGCAATGCAGGCTGTTCAGAATTAACACATTTTATCAAATGAAACAGATATCCTGTGCTCAGGGAGTAGGGAGAAGTGAATACTGCGAATGGACTCTGTTAATCGGAATGCAGCAAAAGTTTTGGCAAGGTAGCTCCTCTTATGCTAAGACATGGACTATAAGTGCTTTCAGCATGTCGGCCTAGAGGAACAGAACTGTCTCAAAACCCAGTCCTGTAATATCATGTAACCCAGATCCAAGAAGTGTGAGAGCTTAGAAACAACAATGAAACAAGGCCCCTGTCACTCAAAATATATTGCAGGAGACAGCAGTTCTTTTTAGCAAGCACACATACCTTGTGCTGCACTGCCTGCACCCTCCAAGGCCGGCAGCCCGGCAAACAGGAAGCAAAATCAAGAGTGCGTCTTCATTCTAAACACACTGCTGTCAAACAAAACAGTAGCCCAAGGAAAGACAAACTACAGGTACACCTGTCTGCATACTCAAAAAGAGCGATTCATAAAAACAGCCTACTGTTCTCGTTTAATGCATGGGCATTTTCAAAGGCCATTTTCATGCACTGCAATATTAATAATATGAGAGAATACAGGGTTCAGGAGAGCTCCCTATTATCCATTAGAGCCCCAGAGAGATTTTTAAAAACACATTACCCGGAGGGCTTTATGAAATACATAAAACTGCCCTCTGTTCTATTATTTTTTCATTTGGTGGGTCAGTGGGGTCAGACAGAGTAGCAGGCTCCGTACACATCCCCTCCAGGCTTGTTATTGGCTTGAGTGTGTGAACTTGTGTGTCGGTGGGTAGAATAGCTTAAAGATTTTGCCATCTAATTTACTTCTGCCTGTGTGCAGTGGACATGATTGTTTCCTAAGACTAGCTTCCTCCTACGCCCCATCTCACTGAAACGAGCCCCGGAGCTTTCCAGCTGAACTTTCTGGGGGTGAAATCACTAAACAGTGCCATTCTGCAAGGTATTGCATAGATTGTATCTTATCCAGTTTAGTAAGGTGCTATCTACCTGATGTAGCACTGTCTGTTTAGCATAGCCCAATCAGCCCCTGCTGGTACTGTAGATGTTATAACTAATCTATCTGGTTTCAAGAACAAATCATTGCTCAATAATAAATGCAGTAGATGTTTTACATGACACATTTATGCACATGCATGCTCTTCATGCACTGAATGTTGTCATGTTAAATATCTATAATGAATGTACACACATGTATAAACAGCGTTAAATATATAGATTGTACTGCATGTTAGCTTGCTTTTTGTGCATAATAACATAATCTGTTTAAGTCAACAAAACATACATACAAGAAAAAAATATTGTAACCACAGATCAGAGCTATAGTTTCAGCCATACAAGTTTGCAATGCTGTTTGCGAATGTTTGTTAGTGCTATAGTAGGTAATTACTGAACTTGCGACCAGTTGGCTAAGGTGTCGTTTACATTCAAATACAATCTGTATACAATACAATCAATGTAAAATCTATGTACAACCCGAATTCCGGAAAAGTTGGGACGTTTTTTAAATTTTAATAAAATGAAAACTAAAAGACTTTCAAATCACATGAGCCAATATTTTATTCACAATAGAACATAGATAACATAGCGAATGTTTAAACTGAGAAAGTTTACAATTTTATGCACAAAATGAGCTCATTTCAATTTTGATTTCTGCTACAGGTCTCAAAATAGTTGGGACGGGGCATGTTTACCATGGTGTAGCATCTCCTTTTCTTTTCAAAACAGTGTGAAGACGTCTGGGCATTGAGGCTATGAGTTGCTGGAGTTTTGCTGTTGGAATTTGGTCCCATTCTTGCCTTATATAGATTTCCAGCTGCTGAAGAGTTCGTGGTCGTCTTTGACGTATTTTTCGTTTAATGATGCGCCAAATGTTCTCTATAGGTGAAAGATCTGGACTGCAGGCAGGCCAGGTTAGCACCCGGACTCTTCTACGACGAAGCCATGCTGTTGTTATAGCTGCAGTATGTGGTTTTGCATTGTCCTGCTGAAATAAACAAGGCCTTCCCTGAAATAGACGTTGTTTGGAGGGAAGCATATGTTGCTCTAAAACCTTTATATACCTTTCAGCATTCACAGAGCCTTCCAAAACATGCAAGCTGCCCATACCGTATGCACTTATGCACCCCCATACCATCAGAGATGCTGGCTTTTGAACTGAACGCTGATAACATGCTGGAAGGTCTCCCTCCTCTTTAGCCCGGAGGACACGGCGTCCGTGATTTCCAACAAGAATGTCAAATTTGGACTCGTCTGACCATAAAACACTATTCCACTTTGAAATAGTCCATTTTAAATGAGCCTTGGCCCACAGGACACGACGGCGCTTCTGGACCATGTTCACATATGGCTTCCTTTTTGCATGATAGAGCTTTAGTTGGCATCTGCTGATGGCATGGCGGATTGTGTTTACCGACAGTGGTTTCTGAAAGTATTCCTGGGCCCATTTAGTAATGTCATTGACACAATCATGCCGATGAGTGATGCAGTGTCGTCTGAGAGCCCGAAGACCACGGGCATCCAATAAAGGTCTCCGGCCTTGTCCCTTACGCACAGAGATTTCTCCAGTTTCTCTGAATCTTTTGATGATGTTATGCACTGTAGATGATGAGATTTGCAAAGCCTTTGCAATTTGACGTTGAGGAACATTGTTTTTAAAGTTTTCCACAACTTTTTTATGCAGTCTTTCACAGATTGGAGAGCCTCTGCCCATCTTTACTTCTGAGAGACTCTGCTTCTCTAAGACAAAGCTTTTATAGCTAATCATGTTACAGACCTGATATCAATTAACTTAATTAATCACTAGATGCTCTCCCAGCTGAATCTTTTCAAAACTGCTTGCTTTTTTAGCCATTTGTTGCCCCCGTGCCAACTTTTTTGAGACCTGTAGCAGGCATTAAATTTTAAATGAGCTAATTAAGTGGATAAAAGTGTAAAATTTCTCAGTTTAAACATTTGCTACGTTATCTATGTTCTATTGTGAATAAAATATTGGCTCATGTGATTTGAAATTCCTTTAGTTTTCATTTTATTAAAATTTAAAAAACGTCCCAACTTTTCCGGAATTCGGGTTGTAAATACAATCTACAACAAATACAAAACAAATTGAATCTATGTAAATACATGCTAGACGGATGTGTACAGCTTTTGTCTACAGGAGTACGTTGGCATGGCAACTGTTTTATTTGACGGCAACATGGCAAAAGAGGCATTCTGCATCACCCATTTTTTTAAACAAGCTCTGTGTTTTGTTTTATTAGATGCAAAGACACATTCTGATTGAATGGCCCATAACAATGCTTTCAGGAAACTAGCATGTCACCATGATTATGATTTAATTCATTTGGTCTGGGAATAATTGGTCACATGATTTATGTCCCAGGTGATTGGTTGGCAAACTTTTGTGATTTCAAATTGTTTTTCCAGAGAGTCACATGGCAGCCAAAGAACTGGCTTTGAGATAAATGGGAATGGAGAGCTTTCTCCGGGTATTATATAGATCTCCTTTGCTGCACAATGCATATTAAGTAAATTTCCATTTTAGATAAACTGGACCTATCAATAATGGTGCCTTATTCACAAATCTTACTGCAATTACCAGATGCAAAATGGATGAGTAGATTTTTATTGATTATGGCAGCAGTCATTCATCAAATTATGATGGAACAAAAAAGAAGTGGATTCAGGTTTCAGGATCACAGTAGTGGAGTGTTGAAATACAGTCCTAATAAAGTGTGTCAGATTGCAGAAGTCTGCTGCACCTTCCTCAAACTAGTCCTCAGAGCCAACCTGTAAAATGTGAAATTGCATTGTACGAAAAAAAAACATACTTTTAGGGGCGCGTTTGCACCATTACCTTATTTGCATAATTCCTTAATGAATAAGTTGCTAATGCATTGCAGGCAGAATGCACAAATAAAAAATGTGTTATCAGTGTGTATAATTCACACATTTCTTTTTGTTCTTTTCACGTGCAGGTACAAATCTCAGACAGCATTAATCAATGACCGTTGGGGTCAGCCAGCCGTGCAAGTCCTCACACCTGCAATGAAAGTCCTTGAAATCCAGGCTGAAGCAATCAATCACATACATCCTGATCTGTGCGAGAGGCGATAAGCGAGTTTTAAAAGAGAGAAACACAGAGACAACTCCAGAAAGTAATTTACATGCCTAATGAGACATCTCAGCTTGGCGCCTGCTATAGAGGCACACACACGTGAATGCATCACTGCGGAATTTCAAAACCTGCTCTTCTCTCTGCTGTGTGTCAGCCCAGTTAAATATCTCATAGCATTTATGGTGCTGAGATATAAATTGAGCATGCACTAGTCACACTTGGCTACTAAAGTCCTCTCCTTATGTATCATTTATCTTCCATCACTTTAAATGAAGTATAATAACCTAAAAAGAGTCTGTATGAAAAAAAGTAAAAAAAAAAACTGTAGCCTTCTGACTACACTTGACATTCCATTTAATTAAGGAAAACTTGTCTTTTGTCAAGTAATATATTAAAAGATAAGAAGTAATAAAAATCACTTGATGTCGTGGGTCACTATTTAGTGAGTCATTAACTGAAAAGAATGAGAATCATGGTTTCTATGGGCTTGCACACCTAGTACACAAATCTCATATAAACTGTGCCCATTATGTGTGATCACACTTGCATAATTGAGTACCATCACTCAGTACAGGAATAGCCTATCTGCAACCCTGCGACAAAGAGCTGTGCTCAGTTGTTTTGAATGCTCACTTGTAGTGAATCTCAAACCTTTAAAAGTAAACTAGACTTAATTTACTTTACTGAAGCAACTGTAGACCCCTATAGTTAAATTACTGGAATTATCACTGTCCTAATTAAAGTGGATATCTGTACATTTGCATTTGTTGCTGCCATAAAGCAATCTGCTCTTTTCAGAATTTTGTACCTGCTCATGGAACTTTCATGCTCCCAAAGCAGACATTCAACTTATTACATTTACATTACATTGACATTTATTCATTTAGCAGACGCTTTTATCCAAAGCGACTTACAGATGAGGACAGTGGAAGCAATCAAAAACAACAAAAAGAGCAATGATATATAAGTGCTATAACAAGTCTCAGTTAGGTTAACACAGTACATGTAGCATGGGATTTTAAATATAATAAAAAGAAAACAGATAGAATAAAAAAAAGATTAGAGCAAGCTAGTGTTAGAGGTCTTTACACACACACACACACACACACACACACACACACACACACACACACACATACAATTGCATAATAAATGAAAAGAAAATAGAATACAAAAAGATTAGAAAGGTAGTTAGATTTTTTTAAAGAATATAATTAGAATAGTGAGTGTTAAAGTCAGAGGGTCAAATAAAGATGGAAGAGATGTATTTTAAGATGTGTTTTATTAGAAGTCAGTGTATCATCAGAATCATTTTGAAAAACAAAACTGATTTCAGACATGCTTCTGAGGCAGCATAATAGTTTAATGATCTTCAACAAAACGGAAGGAGCTCTGGTGATAACTAGGCAAATATTTATTTACTATAATACTGATTTCTCGCTAGAAATCTGTCTGAAACATACATTTACAAAAACTGACCAACAAATGCAACTTTTTAGACGCCATCTTTATTTTTTGCTCAACCATCATGGAATGGACTGCACAGGATTGTGGGATATTAAAAGCAGCGAATGACTCATCTATGCTGCCTTAAAAAATCAACCAGATGAAGGTATCCCAGGAGGCAGGAAGTGAAACTAACAATGGATTTGAACGTGTCTTGATGACTTCCTAGCTCTTGAAATGTGTTCTCTGAAGATTTTCCAGTTTTCAGATGCATCCTTTTGTTGTGGGATGTGTCTTCAATGTGTTTTGTTTAGGACAGCTCAGTGTGTTTGTGTGAATGAGAGTGAGTGAGTGCGCGTGTCCGAGGCGCGCCCCTCCCCCCTGGCTGATCCCCACGAAGCAGCGGATGAGTGTGTGTGAGAGTGATACGGTGACTGGTGCAGGTAGTTAGCTGTGTGCAGCGTATTTCAGTGCAGCCAGCAAAATAAAGCACCTAAACTCTTCGGCAAGACGGCCTCTTTGTTTTTATATGCTACCATCGCACTAAGTTAACCCCGGGAGGAGAACTTCCTGCCCTGGAGAAGACGGATCTCCCCTGTGTCTTCCAACCACGGTTAGGAAACAGAAACAGGAATGGTTAACACTGGCGACCCAGATGGGACGTTCACGTTGTTAAAAGACTGGTGAGCATTGAAAATAAAAGGGCAATAAAAAGTAAAGGCGAGTAACTGTAATACCAGTGAAATAGCGGCGCGGCTAAGCTAATACAACATGGCAACCGCTCGCTATCCCTCCAATGTTTACGGACGGGAAACCAACTACTCAAACCCGTTCATGTCGCTAACCAATGTTGAGGACAGCAGTCAAGGTACTGTGAAAGCTTATGAACGCAAGGCTGAGAGAAAACACGAACATTCTAACCGATTCCTGTGAGATGAAAGATGAATCTGTTCGCGCCGTTCGACAGCCCGCCCATTTTTCGCCCACAAATCCCTTTTGCAGAGGCAACAGTCAAAGCCACAGCTCCATGGGAATGCTAGACAGTCACATTTTCACATATCCCGCTCCAGACATGCCATTTAAGGGGCACTATGAAGTCACAAATCCCTTTGCCAATGCTCACATTGGAAGTTTTGTACAAAGCACACCAGCTATATCCAAACCTGAAGCCAGTACATTTCCCATGCCCTGTTCTTTTATTAATCCTGACATGACTGTAAAACATGGACATTTCCCATTGCGCCAGCCCTGTCCCTCATCTCCAACACGTAAGAGCCGCTCTGCGTCCCGTCAGCCTCCTCTGTCGGACAGGGATGAGGACTATAACCCCAAAGAGAGAGTCCCCACTCTACGTCCCGGCCAGTATGACGGAAGCACACCGTGGAGAGAGTTTCTGCACAGGTTTGAGAGCTGCGCAGAGGCAAATCACTGGTCAGTCAAAACAATGGCCATTCAGCTAAAATTCTGCCTCACCGGAGCTGCAGGCGCCATCGTCCACAGAAACCCTCGTTCATCCAAATGGGACTACCGCCGCCTGCTGGAGGAACTCGAGACTGCTTATGGCCCTTCTTCAGATCATGCAGCGGCTGTAGCAGTAGAACTGAGGCAAAGGTTGCATAAATCTGGTGAGGCGCTTCATGTGTTCAGAGATGACATTTATGGAAAAGTAGCTATAGCTTATGGTGATTGGTCAGAGGCTGAGCAAGACGCTATAGCTGTTGAAGTTTTCACAAACGGCCTGGGTGATGCAGAGCTAGTTCAAAGACTGTTAGAGAAACATCCAGCCACACTAGCTAAAGCTTACGAGATAGCCCACCGTCATGACACTACCAAGAGAGCTGCTTCCTATGTCACCAGCATCATGCAGCCAGGGGCCCGCAACCTCAATGAACACAGGCCCCGGGCCGCTGTTGTCAGAGAAAGAGACAAAAATGAGACTATGACTCCCACTACCTCTGCAGTTAGCCCATCACCCAATCTCTTTGTCCCACGCACATCCTCTAAAACAATAAAGCAGCACAAGAACTTTAAAAGGGGTGACATTCGCTGCTATAACTGTAATGGTTGGGGTCACAAACAGAGCCAGTGCTCGTCCCCTCAAAGAAATACAAAGACTTTCCTTGCAAGCACTGACAAAGAAAGCCCGCTGGCCACTGTTATCCACCTTAAAAGCCAGAATCGTGAAATGAACATTCACATGCGCATATCTGAGCTGGAGGTATGTGCAGTCCTGGACAGCGGAGCGCGGAGGAGCGTGCTGCCCCTTCACCAATACAACGGCATTCACCAAGACGTGAGACCACCGCTTCAGGTATCCACCGTAGAGACTTTGCTCGGGGTGGGACCAGGAGACGTGACAGTGCTCGTTGAGGCCAAGATACCAGTCAGTATCAACAACCGTCAAGTTGAAGTGGACATCCTTGTAGCGGATATAGAGGGCAATGAGGTGCTGCTTGGCCATCCTTTCCTAACCCAAGCTGAGGCCCGCCTTGATTTCGGTAAGTACCGCATAATTCTGTTTGGAGAAGAAGTGCCCTACTTTCACCCAGAAACTGTTCCAAAGTCACACGCTGTAAGAGTTGCCAGAAATGTTGTGGTTGAAGCGGGACAAGAGTACCTAGTCAAGGGCAACGTGCACTTTTGCAGAGAAGCTCAGGGAGACATGATGCTTAGCCCCACAAAAGGCTTTGTTGAAAAGCACAAAGTACTCATTGCTAGAGCCCTAGTCAACGCACAACCCACCAACATCATTTGATTACGCCTATTTAACCCTGGCAACAAGGCTGTGACTATTAAAGAAGGTGCCATTGCAGGCCTCCTCCAGCCAGTTGAAGCGCTGCCCTCGTCCAGTGTCTCCACAGCGGCAGACTTTCCAGCCAGCCCCCTTGCAGTTCCAGAGCACCTCCAGGAGCTCTACGCCCAGAGTTCCACTGACTTTAATAACAATGAAAAACTTGAACTATCTAACCTGTTGTGTGCCTATGAAAGTGTCTTTTCCAGGGGACCTGGTGATCTGGGCCGGACCAGTCTTGTGCAGCATGACATCATAACCCGGCTAGGACCTCCGGTGAAGCAGCCTCCTCGTCGTATGGCTGGGGAAAAGCAGCGAAGCGCAGAACGGCAGATCAGTGAGGGCCTCAAGAGTGGCATCGCCACACGCAGCCACAGCAGTTGGGCCTCACCGATCGTTATGGTGCGTAAAAAGGATGGGACTTATCGCCTTTGTATAGACTACAGGGCACTCAACAACCACACCATCACTGACGCGTACCCGCTTCCCCGCATCCAAGACACGCTGGATACTCTCGCCACCGCCAAATGGTTCAGCACTTTGGATCTTGCTTCAGGCTACTGGCAAGTTGAGCTAACACCAAGAGCACGCTGCGCAGCCGCCTTTTGCACCCGTAATGGACTATTCGAATGGAACGTTTTGCCATTCGGCTGCGAATGCCCCTATGTAATGCCCCGGCGACGTTCCAACGCCTTATGGACCGCGTCCTTGCCGGCATGCAGTGGGAGACCTGCCTCGTCTACCTGGACGACATCAACGCGCTGGCCAAGGATGTGCCCGAGATGCTGCAGCGACTGAGCCAAGTGTTTCAGAGACTTAAACAGGCGAATCTCAAACTGAAACCAGCCAAATGCTGCCTGTTCCGCCGCCAAGTTGTCTATCTAGGTCATATTGTGTCTGAGCACGGTGTAGCCACTGACCCCAATAAAGTCAACAAGGTCCAAGCTTGGCCCACTCCCACATCAGTCCAAGAGGTCAGACGTTTCATTGGTCTCGCCTCCTATTTGTGAAAGACTTTGCCTCCATTGCCGAGCCGTTACATAACCTGACAAAGAAGAAAGCACACTTCCAGTGGCACGCTGAACACCAAGCCGCCTTCGACACACTCAAGCACCACCTCATCACAGCCCCTGTCTTAGGCTATCCACTGGACCATGGTGAAATGATCCTGGACACCGATGCCAGCAACACAGGTATCGGCACTGTTCTGTCGCAAATGCAGGGTGGCACAGAACGGGTGTTGGAGTACGGCAGCCGCAAACTAGCCAAAGCTGAACAGAACTATTGTACTACGAGACGGGAGCTGCTAGCCATTGTCGATTTCACATCCCATTTTCGGCAATACCTACTCGGGAGGCCTTTCAAGGTACGAACCGAGCTTGCGCTGGCTCACGCGAATGAAAGAGCCAGAAGGTTAGTTAGCCCGGTGGCTTGAGAAGCTAGCGGAGTACGAGTTCGAAATCATCCATCGCCCAGGTTGCTTACACACAAATGCTGACAGTCTCTCCCGCAGGCCCTGCCGCCAGTCCTGTCCTTGTAATCTGCAAGACCCTTCCTTGCAGCGGAGATCCACAAGTCACCAAGCAATTCAATGTGATTTGGACTCTGACACCAGCTCCGGTGGGGGTCCGGTGGGGGTAAGCGCTGTCAATGTTACCAACATAGACACTTTAAAACAAACAGAGATTATTTATGTGACAAACACAAATGAGACCAGACTGTTTCCTGGCTGGACTATGGAGGAGTTGCGCCAGGCTCAAGCTGCTGATACAGACATTGCACCAATCAGAGCTTGGTTAGAGGTCAGTAGTGAGTGGCCCCCGTGGGTCACAGTCTCCCCATGCAGCCCAGCCACCAAAACGTACTGGAGTCAATGGAGAAGACTGTACTTCAGAGATGGAGTACTGGTCCGTCGCTTTTACTGTTTAGATGACACACAGTTCTATCCTCAAATTGTTCTTCCCCGCAAAATGCAACCCGATGTGATGCGCCAAATGCATGAAGGGCCAGTAGGTGGACATTTTGGTATTGAAAGGACTGTGGCCAGACTTCAAACCAGATACTACTGGTACCACATGAGAGAAGATGTGGCCCTCTGGTGCCGGACTTGTACAAACTGCGCATGCAGAGCCAGACCCCACAAGACTCCACAAGCACCCATGGGAACTGTCAGAGTTGGAGCCCCCATGGAGCGCATTGCACTGGACATTATGGGCCCACTCAATGAGACAGAACGTAAAAACAGTTATATACTCGTAATACAGGAGTATTTCACAAAATGGACTGAAGCATTCGCAATCCCTGATGAAAAGGCTGTGACAGTGGCAAACGTTGTTGCAACTGAATGGGTGTGTCGCTTTGGAATGCCTCACTCTCTGCACAGCGATCAAGCCGTTTGCTTGGCATCGACAAAACCCACACTACACTATTCAGACCGCAGTCCGACGGCCAAGTTGAACGTTTCAACGCCACACTTCAACAGCTCCTGGCCTCTACTGCAGAACACTGTCACTGGGATTGGGACCTGATGATCCCATTGGCAGTTATGGCCTACAGAGCGACCAAGCACAGCGCTACTGGTTTCACTCCCAACTTCATGATGTTCGGCCGTGAAATAAGTGAGCCAGTGGACCTTGTGGCTGGTTTGCCCCCGGACTCTGACCATGCACCTTCAGCCCCGAGTATGTGCAACAAATGTGTGATCAGTTGGAAATGGCTCACAACATCACCCGAGAAGCCCTTTGTGAGTCGGTCACACGTGCAAAAAGACAATACGACAAAAACGCTTGTCACACACAGTACAAAGTCGGCAACGCGGTGTGGTATCTCATCAAAGGAACAAGTCATGTCAAAAACAAAGTCAAAAAGTTCCTCCCCTCTTATGAAAGGCCTTACTTTGTTATGGGACATTTAGACGATCTAGTCTATCGGATCCAAAAGGGCCCCAGAGCCAAGGTCAAAGTCGTCCATCATGATCAACTCAAATGCTACCGCAGCCGTGAGCCCCTGGACAACACCTGGGTCCTGGACCAATCCCAGAACTGGACACCTTCGGAAATCCTGCCACCAGCAGTGGACGGGCACCCAGCAGACCGGGAGGATCTCGCCCTGCACAACCTCTACTCTGCTGCCTCGAGTGATGGCCCCAGCGACTCCTGGCCATCCACTCCACCTGCTACTAACACTCACATGATTGGGTCTCTTCCATCCACTCCTTCCCATGTGTCACTTGACCATGGTGAGGGTGTGGTAGGAGGGCCACACCACCAGTCTCCGCGTGAACCTCGGCCCCAACGTCAGCGCGGAGGAGTGGGGACTGGGTCACTGACTGAGTCACCCATGACAGTTTATATTTGCACTAGAGACTTTATAATTCACGTTTTTGATCTCTGGTCTAGTTTGTTCTATACTTTTTTTTCTACAAAAAGCAAATTTTTTTCACGTTCAAAAAAAAAGAAAAGAAAAGTTGAAGAGTTTTTCAATGCTTTTACATGCTTGCACTTTATTGCATCCAATGTGACACACTCACACACAATCCTGCCTGCGGGTGTCGCTGTTGGACAGTGTTTTCTCTACTTCCTGTTGGCCTTCTGTAGCAAATTGTAGCTCCGTGTAGCTGTTTTTATTTTATTTTTTTCTCTAGAATCTTTATCTTACTATCACTCTGTTTTTTAAAGTGGTAAAATATAACTTAATTCACACCATATTTCGGATATTATCGATCAATCTTATCAGATTAACTTTGATCGTTCACTTTTATTTTATTTCCGTGAGTGCAGTACACCTGCAAAGCGTTAGCACTCGTTAGCTTGTCATTAGCGTTTTCATTCGAACCTATCGCTGTTTTCTTTTCTCCTCTCCCTCGCTCCAGTTTTTCACAAGTTCATCAAACAACCGCAGTAAGAATTTTCATCAAGCACGGTGAGTAATGGCTTCTCCTATCATTGTTTCTTGCACCTCTTGCCACATGTACAGTTTATCTATCTCTGTCGCTGATGAGGGATTCACATGTGATAAATGTAGGGAAATAGTTAGGCTGACAGAGAAGATTTCAGAATTAGAGACACGCATCCAAACTTTAATTGAGGACAGTAAAAATGTTAGGGCTCTAGATACGGCTTTGGATGCGTCTAGCTCAGGGATTCCTGTACATTGTTCGGTTCCTGAAACAGAGCCCCAGCAGCAGGGCAACTGGGTGACGGTGAGGCAGCGTAGTCGTGGGTCAAAACACCGCTCTTCTGTTCCGATCAAAACATTAAACAGGTTCTCCCCACTCAGTGATGCACCCACTGAGAAACCTGATGAAAGTGCTCTAGTTATTGGTGATTCTATTGTACGGAACGTGAATATAGAGACACCAGCCACCATAGTCAAATGTTTACCGGGAGCCAGAGCGCCTGACATCTTGGCAAATTTAAAAGTGCTGGCTAATGCTAAACGTAAATACAGTAAGATTGTTATTCATGCCGGCGCTAATGATGTTCGACTTCGCCAGTCGGAGATCACTAAAAATAACATTAAAGAGGTGTGTAAACTTTCAAGCACGATGTCAGACACTGTAATATGCTCTGGTCCCCTCCCTGCTTACCGTGGTGATGAGATGCATAGCAGATTGTCATCACTCAATGGCTGGATGTCTAAGTGGTGCCCACAGAATAACATAGGTTTCATAGACAATTGGACGAGCTTTTGGGGCAGACCTGACCTGTTTAAAAGAGATGGTCTTCATCCCTCCTGGGGTGACGCCACTCTTCTCTCTAGAAATAGCAAATAGTCTTAGTGTTTATACTTGACTAACTGGGGCCCAGGTCAGGAAGCAGACAGACTGGCTAAACCGACCGTCTGCTAGCTGCCTCCCGTCACAGAGGTCAGTTAATTCTCAGCACATAGAGCCTCTTTCACCTAGATATCACACTATAGAGACTGTGTCTGTTCCCCGAACTAGAAAATACAAAAAACGTCCAAACCAAGTTATGATTAACAATTTAATTGAGGTTCAACAAATAAAAAACAGAAGCAATATGGATAAACAAATGATAAAGCTTGGCTTATTGAATATCAGATCCCTTTCTACGAAAACACTTTTTGTAAATAATATGATCACTGATCATAATATAGATGTACTCTGTTTGACAGAAACCTGGCTAAAACCTGATGATTACATTATTTTAAATGAGTCCACCCCCCAAGATTACTGTTATAAACATGAGCCGCGTCTAAAAGGCAAAGGTGGAGGTGTTGCTTCAATTTATAACAACGTTTTCAGGATTTCTCAGAGGGCAGGCTACAAGTATAACTCGTTTGAAGTAATGGTACTTCATATAACATTATCCAAAGAAACAAATGTTAATGATAAATCCCCTGTTATGTTTGTACTGGCTACTGTATACAGGCCACCAGGGCACCATACAGACTTTATTAAAGAGTTTGGTGATTTTACATCCGAGTTAGTTCTGGCTGCAGATAAAGTTTTAATAGTTGGTGATTTTAATATCCATGTTGATAATGAAAACGATGCATTGGGATCAGCATTTATAGACATTCTGAACTCTATTGGTGTTAGACAACACGTTTCAGGACCTACTCATTGTCGAAATCATACTCTAGATTTAATACTGTCACATGGAATTGATGTTGATGGTGTTGAAATTATTCAGCCAAGTGATGATATCTCAGATCATTATTTAGTTCTTTGCAAAATTCATATAGCCAAAATTGTAAATTCTACTTCTTGTTACAAGTATGGAAGAACCATCACTTCTAACACAAAAGAATGCTTTTTAAGTTATCTTCCTGATGTATCCAAATTCCTTAGCATATCCAAAACCTCAGAACAACTTGATGATGTAACAGAAACTATGGACTCTCTCTTTTCTAGCACTTTAAATAAAGTTGCTCCTTTACGCTTAAGGAAGGTTAAGGAAAACAGTTTGACACCATGGTATAATGAGCATACTCGCACCCTAAAGAGAGCAGCCCGAAAAATGGAGCGCAGCTGGAGGAAAACAAAACTAGAGGTATTTCGTATTGCTTGGCGGGAAAGTAACATATCCTACAGAAAAGCATTAAAAACTGCTAGATCCGATTACTTTTCTTCTCTTTTAGAAGAAAACAAACATAACCCCAGGTATTTATTCAATACAGTGGCTAAATTAACGAAAAATAAAGCCTCAACAAGTGTTGACATTTCCCAACACCACAGCAGTAATGACTTTATGAACTACTTTACTTTTAAAATCGATACTATTAGAGATAAAATTGCAACCATTCAGCCGTCAGCTACAGTATCACATCAGACAGTGCACTATAGACCCCCTGAGGAACAGTTCCACTCATTCTCTACCATAGGAGAGGAAGAATTGTATAAACTTGTTAAATCATCTAAACCAACAACATGTATGTTAGACCATATACCATCTAAGCTCCTAAAACAGGTGCTTCCAGAAGTCATAGATCCTCTTCTGACTATTATTAATTCCTCATTGTCATTAGGACATGTCCCCAAAACCTTCAAACTGGCTGTTATTAAGCCTCTCATCAAAAAAACACAACTTGACCCCAAAGAACTAGTTAATTACAGACCAATCTCGAATCTCCCTTTTCTGTCCAAGATACTAGAAAAGGTGGTATCCACACAATTATATTCCTTCTTAGAGAAAAATGGTATATGTGAGGATTTCCAGTCAGGATTTAGACCGTATCATAGTACTGAGACTGCTCTTCTTAGAGTTACAAATGATCTGCTCTTATCATCTGATCGTGGGTGTATCTCTCTATTAGTTTTATTGGATCTTAGTGCTGCGTTTGACACAATTGACCACAACATTCTTTTGCATAGACTTGAATACTTTGTTGGCATCAGTGGAAGTGCATTAGCATGGTTTAAATCGTACTTATATGACCGCCATCAGTTCGTAGCAGTGAATGAAGATGTATCCTATCGATCACAAGTGCAGTATGGAGTACCTCAAGGCTCAGTACTAGGGCCGCTACTCTTCACGCTTTATATGTTACCCTTGGGAGATATCATCAGGAAACATGGTGTTAGCTTTCACTTGTTATGCTGATGATACTCAGCTCTATATTTCTTCGCAGCCCGGTGAAACACACCAATTTGAAAAACTAATGGATTGCATAGTCGATATAAAAAACTGGATGACGAGTAATTTCTTACTGCTAAATTCTGAAAAAACAGAGGTGTTAATTATAGGACCTAAAAACTCTGCTTGTAATAACCTAGAACACTGTCTAAGACTTGATGGTTGCTCTGTCAATTCTTCGTCATCAGTTAGGAACCTAGGTGTGCTATTTGATCGCAATCTTTCCTTAGAAAGCCACGTTTCTAGCATTTGTAAAACTGCATTTTTCCATCTCAAAAATATATCTAAATTACGGCCTATGCTCTCAATGTCAAATGCAGAAATGTTAATCCATGCATTTATGACCTCAAGGTTAGATTATTGTAATGCTTTATTGGGTGGTTGTTCTGCACGTTTAGTAAACAAACTACAGCTAGTCCAAAATGCAGCAGCAAGAGTTCTTACTAGAACCAGGAAGTATGACCATATTATCCCGGTCCTGTCAACACTGCACTGGCTCCCTATCAAGCATCGCATAGATTTGAAAATATTGCTTATTACTTATAAAGCCCTGAATGGTTTAGCACCTCAGTATTTGAATGAGCTCCTTTTACATTATAATCCTCTACGTCTGCTACGTTCTCAAAACTCAGGCAATTTGATAATACCTAGAATATCAAAATCAACTGCAGGCGGCAGATCCTTTTCCTATTTGGCGCCCAAACTCTGGATTAACCTACCTAACATTGTTCGGGAGGCAGACACACTCTTGCAGTTTAAATCTAGATTAAAGACCCATCTCTTTAACCTGGCATACACATAGCATACTAATATGCTTTTATTATCCAAATCCGTTAAAGGATTTTTAGGCTGCATTAATTAGGTAAACCGGAACCGGAAACACTTCCCATAACAACCTATGTACATGCTACATCATTAGAAGAATGGCATCTACGCTAATATTTGTCTGTTTCTCTCTTGTTCCGAGGTCACCGTGGCCACCAGATCCAGTCTGTGTCCAGATCAGAGGGTCACTGCAGTCACCCGGATCCAGTACGTATCCAGACCAGATGGTGGATCAGCACCTAGAAAGGACCTCTACATCCCTGAAAGACAGCGGAGACCAGGACAACTAGAGCCCCAGATACAGATCCCCTGTAAAGACCTTGTCTCAGAGGAGCACCAGGACAAGACCACAGGAAACAGATGATTCTTCTGCACAATCTGACTTTGCTGCAGCCTGGAATTGAACTACTGGTTTCGTCTGGTCAGAGGAGAACTGGCCCCCCAACTGAGCCTGGTTTCTCCCAAGGTTTTTTTCTCCATTCTGTCACCGATGGAGTTTCGGTTCCTTGCCGCTGTCGCCTCTGGCTTGCTTAGTTGGGGACACTTCATCTACAGCGATATCGTTGACTTGATTGCAAATAAATGCACAGACACTATTTAACTGAACAGAGATGACATAACTGAATCCAATGATAAACTGCCTTTAACTATCATTTTTGCATTATTAACACTGTTTTCCTAATGAATGTTGGTCAGTTGCTTTGACGCAATGTATTTTGTTTAAAGCGCTATATAAATAAAGGTGACATTGACATTGACAATGTATGTTTTGATTATTACTGTATTAGTCAGACAGTTTTACCTCCGGTCACCGAAGAATAGGATTTAAAAGGTGATGTACTCTTATGTTTTATTAGAGACTATTGCATTTCTAATCATTTTTCACTCCTGTGTTCACTGTTGAATGAGCTTTAGAACTTTTAGCACTGTTTAGAGACTTGTTAAATTAGTATAACCTACCTATTTGAATTTACATACTATTTGGGACACAGCTATCTCTTCACATTTTAGGCCTACAGATATAGAGAGTATGTGCTAAGTACATTTAGATGGAATGGAATTAGTGTTAATTGCCAGTCCATGGTGGGGGTAGTGTTGTGGGATGTGTCTTCAATGTGTTTAGTTTAGGACAGCTCAGTGTGTTTGTGTGAATAGGAGTGAGTGAGTGTGCGTGTCCGAGGCGCGCCCCTCCCCCCTGGCTGATCCCCACGAAGCAGCGGATGAGTGTGTGTGAGAGTGATACGGTGAACGGTGCAGGTAGTTAGCTGTGTGCAGCGTATTTCAGTGCAGCCAGCAAAATAAAGCACCTAAACTCTTCGTCAAGACGGCCTCTTTGTTTTTATATGCTACCATCGCACTAAGCAGTGTGAAGTTTAGGGAGTTAACCCCGGGAGGAGAACTTCCTGCCCTGGAGAAGACGGATCTCCCCTGTGTCTCCCAACCACGGTTAGGAAACAGAAACAGGTTAACACTTTAAATAAATATTTTAAAGGGGTCATGACCTGTCTTGTATTTTTTTTCTTCTTATTTCTGTTCTAACCTCCCTCATCAGAATTATCTGTTTGAATAGTCATGGCCAGAGATGTATAGTAACGAAGTAGAACTACTTCACTACTGTACTTAAGTACTAAAAGGCGGTATCTGTACTTTACTAGAGTATTATTTTTTTCTCCGACTTCCACTTTTACTTCAGTACATATTTTCGATGAGTTTAATACTTTTACTCCGATATTTTTTTTATGTGCTGCACCGTTACTCGTTACAATTATAAAAATGTTACGAATCATTCCATTACAAACAGAACTGTAGATGGCAGGTTTGATGAAGCATTGAGCGAATCAAGCGATTGAGAAGACTGCGCGTGCTGACTGAACTGCTGTGAAGAGAGAGATGAACACCGAGCCGAGCCAGATAATGACTCGTTCACGAGTCAAGAACCGGTTGCATCGGTTTTCGAATCACCAGTAGTTCTTTCTGACAGTTCGATTCAATAAACCAGTTGAAGAAAACAGTTCACTGGTTCTTTTGCGCTCGATGTATTGGTGTCATTGGCGTTGACTGCAAGCCTTCGGTTTACCTGGTAGAGTTGTGACGTTCGCGAACGAACCAATTCTTTTGAACGGCTAATAAACATGAACGATGGGAGCCGAGTCGCGGCTGGAGGGGAGCCGTTCTTTCTGTCGTTCTTTTTTCCTATGCGTATTTCACACAGATGCACACAAATGAGCTCCTCCGCGAGACAGAACAGTTATAGGGGGAGGGGCGCACCCAGCGCAGGCCAACCCTTTATAGCGTGATGATATTAGTTATTAGTTGTGCATGTTCATTGCAGCCCACTTTGTTATTGTTCATTGACTTGAAGGGGCTGATGTCCTATTTGCAAAGTTTACAGTAGTAATAGTATGTAGTATGTAGACATTTCCATTTTATTTATTCTAATTTTATCTACTTTAAATATTTTTTGTTTTCTATCAAAATGTTCTTGTGTGATAACAATGTTCTTGTGTGGAAGTGTTTGTAGTAAAAGCTGTTTTTGCACAGAAATTCATTGCAGCCAGCTTTGTTTTTGATGTTTATTTGAGTAGGTATTGTATGAATAACATAAGTCAACGTAGCTTTACACACACACACACACACACACACACACACACTTTGTACTAAAGGTAAATCCAAAATAGTGATGTCACTGTCTAAGCAGAGGGATTTGTGCAACCCTATGGAATATAGTCCACACATGACAAACGAGGTAATAATCAATATTTCAGAATAATTCAAACTCAGATATTGGTGTGTGATATCTGAGTTTTAATTATTTGACTACAAATCTCACCTCATCATTCCTCCCAGTGATTATTTCCAGGATAAACTGAGATGCCCCCAAGCTGGCTTCTTAAAACTGACTAAATATTTAAAAATAGCCGTTCTTTTGAACAGCTCTTTGAAAGGAACGGATCGCGAAGATCCGGATCCCCTCAAAGAGCCATAAATCCCATCACTATTACCTGGGCTCATAAAATTAGCACAGAATCAGTTCAGAATCAATCATCAAAAGAATCAGTTCGGTTCAGACGCTCTGTGTGTCGGTTTGCTTTCACGCTGAATCACACATGCGCAGTATCATCAGCTCCTCGGTTCTCGAATCGGACACGTCTGACAGAAACGGTTCTTGACCACTGATCTATAATATACAGTTAGTTATATATATAGATCAGTGTTCTTGACTCGTGAACGAGTCAGTCTCTTGTTCGTTATCTGGCTCGGCTCGGTGTTCATCTTCAGTTCTCTCTTCACATCAGTTCAGTCAGTGTACTGTTTGAGTAAATAAATTACTCCGGGATATTGGTTTGTTTTAACTCAGAGGGAGTGTCAGCCACATTAAACAAGTTAACAGCTTAAGTCATTTGTGGATTAATGCGTATTGGAGAACTGTTTAAAACGATTCAGTTCGATTTGGTGAACTGGTTCAAAAAGATCCGGTTACATTGAATGATTCGTTCGCGAACCGGATATCACAAACTGCTTTGTTTTGAACTCTCTCACAACAGACAAGGAAGAGAAGACAATGCTGAATAAAGTCGTAGTTTCTGCTATTTTTGGACCAAAATTTATTCTAAAATTAATTCTAACTGACCCTCTGATGTCACATGGACTACTTTGATTATGTTTTTCTTACCTTTCTGGACATGGACAGTAGACCGTACACACAGCTTCAATGGAGGGACTGAGAGCTCTCGGACTAAATCTAAAATATCTTAAACTGTGTTCCAAAAATAAACGGAGGTCTTACGGGTTTGAAACAACATGAGGGTAAGTTATTAATGACATAATTTTGCAAATTGGGCGAACTAACCCTTTAATCTGTTTTTTGTTTACAAAAAGTTACAGTCAAAGGAATTGTGATTGTCCTTTAGGTTAATCATTTGAAATAGTAAAAACAATATGTTCAAACTTTTGACTACTTTCTTTAATAACTACATAACACAATACTTGTACTTTTACTTTCAGTACTTGAGTAGTAAATTTTCAAATAGACTACTTGCAATACTTAAGTACAAAAAATGTTGAATACTTTAGTACTTCTACTTAAGTGTGGTGCTTAAAGAGCACTTCAACTTCTACTCAAGTCATTTTTTTGATAGAGCACTTGTACTTTTACTCAAGTCTGGGTCTCTAATACTTTATACATCTCTGGTCATGGCAGATTGTAAACTTGGAAGTAAAGGCCCACTGCTATGATTGGTTTAATAGTTGTATGTTTGCTATTCTATGTCTTTCACAGATGGACGCTGGAGTGATTTAGGTTTGAAACACATAAATAATCATGTCAAATGATGTGCTTGACAGACAAAGCAATAGTGACCACATATTAAAAACATTTACTCACACTTGTGTGTTGCGAAATTACTGTCGGATCCAATATACAGGTGCATCTCAATAAATTATTATGTCTGGAAAAGTTTGTTTATTTCAGTAATTCAACTTAAATTGTGAAACTCGTGTAAAAATGAAATAAATTCAATGCACACAGACTGAAGTAATTTAAGTCTTTGATTCTTTTAATTGTGATGATGTTGGCTAACATTTAACAAAAACCCACCAATTCACTATCACAACAAATTAGAATATGGTGACATGCCAATCAGCTAATCAACTCAAACACCTGCAAAGGTTTCCCGAGCCTACAAAATGGTCTCTCAGTTTGGTTAACTAGGCTACACATTCATGGGGAAGACTGCTGATCTGACAATTTTTGACAGGTTGACGGCCTTCACAAGAAGGGTAAGTCACAAACATTCATTGCCAAAGAAGCTGGCTGTTCACAGAGTGCTGTATTCAAACATGTTAACAGAAACTTGAGTGGAAGGAAAAAGTGTGTAAGAAAAAGATGCACAACCAACCAAGAGAACCGCAGCCTTATGTGGATTGTCAAGCAAAGTTGATTCAAGAATTTGAGTGAACTTCACAAGGAATGAACTGAGGCTAGGGTTAACGCATCAAGAGCCACCACACACAGATGTGTCAAGGAATTTTTTGAACCACAGACGACATCAGAGGAGTCTTACCTGGGCTAAGGAGAATAAGAACTGGACTGTTGCCCAGTGGTCCAAAGTCCTCTTTTCATATGAGAGCAAGTTTTGTATTTCATTTGTAAACCAAGGTCCTAGAGTTTGGAGGAGGGGTGGTGAAGCTCATAGCCCAAGTTGCTTGAAGTCCAGTGTTAAGTTTCCACAGCCTGTGATGAATTTTTTTTGTAAACCAAAGTCACTGCACCCATTTACCAATACATTTGGAGCACTTCCTTCTACTGACCAGCTTTTTGAAGATGCTGATTTTATACCACCTCAGCAGTGCCACAAACTGATCACCTCCATGCCATGCCAAATTGAGGCAGTAATTTAAGCAAAAGGTATTGTCAAGAGGAAAATGAGAAACAGGAAACCAAAACATGCTAATGAGCTGAAGGCTACTGTCAAAGAATCCTGGGCTTCCATACCACCTCAGCAGTGCCACAAACTGATTACCTCCATGCCATGCCAAATTGAGGCAGTAATTTAAGCAAAATGAGCCCCTACCAAGTATTGAGTACATGTACTGTACAGTAAATGAACATACTTTCCAGATTGCCAACAATTCACTACAAATGTTTATTTTATTGGTCTTATGTAGTATTCTAATTTGTTGCGATAGTGTCACGGTTGAGGAATTCATTGACGATCCCTTGCACTGTGGGTGTGTATTTTATGAATGAATGTGTGTGTGTGTGTGTGTGTGTGTGTGGGTGTGTGTGTGTGGGCGTGGTCGCTGATGATCCTCCGGGAAATCAGCGACAGGTGTTGGTCATTACCACGGTCTACTTATACTCACCTCATGCGTCGTGTGTTTGTCAGATCGTTGTTTTATGGATGTACCTGTTGTGTTCCTGTCTCTTCGGCTCCTCGTGTCTCCTGGTTTGTCTCCGTCTGGAAGTTCGCCGTTGCAGTATATGTCTTCACTATTCACCAACACTGGATCCACCACTTCACATCAGACCCTCGGATCGAGTTGTCCATGCAAGCCTGCGCTGCCTAGTCATCGTCATCATCGGAGATACCATCACATTGTGAAGGACCTGTGTTCTGCTTTGGCATCTTCCAGCATTCCTGAGAACTGTGTCTGCTTCTCCTTGATTCACTCTGAGACTGGTGCTATTCATCCTAATAAAAGGATCTGTTTGACTTGCTATTGTCTTCTCTATCCTAACGTTACAGAATGATCTGACCATGCAGGGGGCAGCAAGCGGATCTGATGTCACAAAATATTTCGCACACAACACAGCCCGTATGGAGCGGCAGGAGGAGAATCTCGCCGCAACTGGAAGAGCGGTGCAGGCATTGGTAGCGCAGGTGTCCGGGCTCAACCAGCAGGTCCAACAACTGACACAGCCCATTGCGCCCAACCCACTGCCGATTTCCCCCACATCCGTCTGTCATTATGAGCCGCGTCTGCCGACTCCGGAGAGTTATTCTGGTGAGCCTAGTTATTGTAGAGCTTTTTTGACCAAGTGCTCAATGTTTTTTGCTCTCCAACCCCAGACATTTTGCACTGAAGATTCGAAGGTGGCTTTCGTGCTTACACTGCTGTCCGGACGTGCGGCGCTATGGGGGACGGCGGTGTGGGAAAACCATCGACCCTGTTGTGACTCGTTCGCGGCACTCTCGGAGGAGATGAGAAGGGTGTTTGACCGGGCAGTCACAGGCAGAGTGGCGGCTCACCAGCTCGCAGACATCCGCCAGGGAGAAAGATCCATCGCCGACAATTCCATAGAGTTTCGCACCCTCTCCGCAGACTGCTGCTGGAACGAGGCGGCGCAATGGGACATCTTCCTGCATGGGCTGGCTGACCGCATCCAACATGAGATTTATACTCTAGACCTGCCAGACAAACTCGACGATCTGATCGAACTGGCCTTAAGAGTGGACACACGCCTGCATCGGTTGGAACAACACACTCGTACAACACAGAGGAGCTTTGGAATCTCCCCACTCAACGCTTGTGATGCGGTCAGTCCCGTAGACGATCACGAGTCCATGCAGGTGGGTCGAGCCCGGCTCTCCCGGGAGGAGAGAGAGAGAAGGAGATCCCAAGGATTGTGCCTCTACTGTGGCGGATCTGGACATTTTCTCAATAATTGCCCAGTAAAAGAGTGGGCCCGGCAGTGAAGAAGAGGTTTCTGTCGGGCGGGGTCTCCATCCAGAAAGCCTCTTCCACCCTCCTCCCGGTGAGATTGCCTCTCGGTCACATCACGGTCAAGCTCTTCTCGACTCCGGGGCCGGGGATTAACTTCATGGACTGGTCATTTGCACAACAGCTTCAGATACCCACCATACCTCTCACTAACAAAATCTCAGTCAACGCACTAAATGGTCAACAGTTACCCACAGTATCTCACACTACCAGTCTGATAACACTCATCACATCCGGCAATCATTCTGAAGAACTGTCATTTCTCCTCATGGACTCCCCTCAGGTTCCCATTGTCCTCGGCCACCCCTGGTTGGTGAAGCATAATCCCAGGGTGGAGTGGGGACAAACTCTGTTTCTGCCTGGAGCACTGAGTGTTATGCGTCTTGTTTAGTGTCTGCTGGTTCGTCTCTGTCTTGTTCTGTCTTGCAGGAAGAGCCGGTGAATTTGTCAAACATGCCCGTCGAGTACCTCGACCTGAAGGAAGTGTTCAGTAAGTCCAGAGCTTCTTCTCTTTCTCCGCATCGTTCCCTATGACTATGCTATAGATCTACTGCCAGGTACGTCTCCGCCTAAGGGCAAGTTATACTCTCTGTCTGTTCCCGAGAGGGAGGCCATGGAGAAATATATTTCTGATTCTTTGGCATCCAGATTCATCCGGCCTTCCTCTTCTCCAGCAGGGGCGGGGTTCTTTTTTGTGGGGAAGAAGGACGATTTTCTGCGAATTGCATTGATTACCGAGGGTTGAATAACATCATGGTAAACAATACATATCATTTGCCGTTGATGTCTTCAGCCTTCGAGAGGTTGCAGGGAGCGTCGGTCTTCACAAAACTGGATTTACGTAATGCTTATCATTTGGTCCGCATCAGGAAGGGGGATGAATGGAAGACCACGTTTAACACCCCTAGGGGGCACTTTGAATACTTGGTTATGCCTTTCGGGCTCTCCAATAGCCCACCAGTCTTCCAGGCACTCGTCAATGATGTGCTGAGAGACATGGTCGATCAGTTCATTTTGTCTACCTGGATGACATATAGATTTTTTCTTCGTCTCTCTAGGAACACATTCAGCATGTCAGACGAGTGCTTCAGAGGTTGTTAGAGAATGGGCTTTTTGTCAAGGCGGAGAAATGCCCTTTTCATGCACAGTCTGTCCCTTTCCTAGGTTACGTCATTTCGTCTGAGGGAGTGTGTATGGATCCTGACAAAGTTAAGGCCAAGTCCAGATTCCTGTAAGGCCCTACAGAGGTTTCTGGGGTTTGCCAATTTTTACAGACGTTTTATTCGTAATTACAGCGAACTAGCCGGGCCTCTGACTGCCTTGACCTCCCCCAGAACGACGTTCAGGTGGTCCGAAACAGCCAAAGCTGTATTCACCAACCTAAAGAGCCGCTTCATTTCGGCTCCCATTCTTACGACCCCTTGCCCGGTCACGTCAGTTTGTGGTGGAGGTCGATGCGTCAGAGATGGGGGTAGGCGCAGTGCTTTCTCAGCGCTCTTCTTCAGACGACAAGATGCATCCTTGCACGTTCTTTTCTCATCGTTTGTTGCCTACTGAACGTAACTATGACATTGGTAACAGGGAGTTGTTGGCAGTCAAGTTAGCATTGAAAGAATGGCGACATTGGTTAGAAGGGTCGGGGGTACCTTTTATCGTCTGGACTGATCACAAGAACTTAGAATACATTCAATCTGCCAAAAGACTGAACTCCAGGCAGGCACGGTGGGCTCTTTTTTTCGGTCGTTTTGACTTTACTCTTTCGTACCGTCCGGGTTCTAAAAACATCAAACTCGATTTGTTATCTCGTATTTTTGATCCATCCGAATGCCTGGCTACTCCTGAGTGCGTTTTACCGGAGACTCTATTCATCTCCACACTCCGATGGGAGGTCGAATCGAAGGTCAAGACAGCCTTAGAAGGGGTAACGCCTCCATCCCGGTGCCCACCGAACCGATTGTTTGTGCTGTAGGAATTACGGTCTGACGTTATTCAGTGGGGTCATTGTTCCAATGTAGCCTGTCACCCAGGAGTAAATCGTACTAGATTTCTAGTTAAGCAACGATTCTGGTGGCCATCTATGGCTTGCGACATTCGAGATTTTGTTTTGGCCTGCTCGATCTGTGCGATGGGTAAGACTTCCAATCGACCCCCAGATGGGCTTCTTCAACCGCTGTCTGTCCCTTTCGAGACCCTGGTCCCACATAGTGCTAGATTTTGTTACCGCCCTCCCGCCATCCCAAGGCAACACGGTTGTTTTAACCGTAGTGGACCGGTGCTCGAAGGCGACTCATTTTATTCCCTTGCCCAAATTGCCCTCAGCCAAGGAAACAGCGGTGACTGTCATCGATCACGTCTTTCGGTTACATGGCCTCCCGACGGACGTGGTCTCTGACAGGGGATCCCAATTTGTCTCCAAATTTTGGCAAGAATTTTGTAAATTACTGGGGGCCACTGTCCGTTTATCTTCGGGTTACCACCCCCAGAGCAACGGGCAGACTGAGAGAGCCAACCAAGATTAGGAGAGAATGTTGCGATGTATTGCCGCCAAGAATCCTTCCTCTTGGTGTCAACAACTCTCAGTGGTGGAGTATGCCTACAACTCGCTACCTGTGTCATCCACGGGTCTATCTCCGCTTGAGGGTAGCTTAAGGTACCAGCCACCTATTTTTCCTAGTCTGTAATCCGAAGTCGCGGTCCCCTCCGCCCACGCTTTTGTCCAGAGGTGTCACCGTACATGGACCAGAGCCCATGAGACTCTGCTCCAAGTAAGGGCGCGCACCAAGGTTAAGGCCGATCACCACCGGTCAAGACCTCATGCGTCTTGTGTTTGTCAGATCATTGTTTTATGGATGTACCTGTTGTGTTCCTGTCTCTTCGGCTCCTCGTGTCTCCTGGTTTGTCTCCGTCTGGAAGTTCGCCGTTGCAGTATATGTCTTCACTATTCACCAACACTGGATTCACCACTTCACGTCAGAGTGTCGGATCTAGTTGTCCATGCAAGCCTGCGCTGCCTAGTCATCGTCATCATCGGAGATACCATCACATTGTGAAGGACCTGTGTTCTGCTTTGGCATCTTCCAGCATTCCTGAGAACTCTGTCTGCTTCTCCTTGATTCACTCTGAGACTGGTGCTATTCATCCTAATAAAAGGATCTGTTTGACTTGCTATTGTCTCCTCTATCCTTACGTTACAGATAGTTCGATTCAAATTGGTAAGTTTGTTAAATGTGAGCCAAATTCATCACAATGAAAATAACCAAAGACTTAAACTACTTCAGTCTGTGTGAATTGAATTCATTTAATACATAAGTTTAACAATTTGAGTTGAATTACTGAAATAAATGAACTTTTCCACGACATTCTAATTTATTGAGATACACCTGTACGTAGTCAACAAAGCATTATCTTTCAGTTTCAATCTTCTAAAAATCCTCTGTCAAATTGTGCCTTGTTTGTAAACAAATCTGTGGTAAAATGAAGTGAATAAAGTTCTTACTGACACTGCCTGAAAGTTAATTAAAAATAAAGTTAATCCACTCATTCCTAATGTTGGGATCAGAAGGAAGGCAATGAAAATACCACATTTCCCACAGCTTTGAACTGCACAGTGTCTTATTTTCTTCAGAGCAATCTTAATTGTTTGATTTCTGTGTAGACCTGCGTTTGCCTCTCGTTCCCCTTTAATAATCTTTGTTAAGGAAACAAGCTTATTTTGATGCATTTACTAACATAGTAAATCACGTGTAAGATATCTGATTTCAATTTGAACTGTAGTGTGTAATATTTTAAGTGTATTAAATTGCAACTTCATCACTACAAATTAGGGGTGAAACGGTACGTGTATTCGTACCGGACCGTTTCGGTACAGGGCTTTCGGTACGGTGCACGTGTGTACCGAGTGCAATATTTTGTACTCGGAACGTAGGTACATTTTCGTGTTTCCAAACGAACATATTAAGTGGCGGAAGTCTCCGCGTTCAGCGCAAATCCCGCCCTGCAGCTGATTCTAAGGCCGATGACACACTGGCTGCGTGGCGTGAGCGACGAGCGTGGCGTTTCTGCTGTGTGTCAGTTGCGTGATGGCTGCATCGCGTTTTCTGTCTTTACACACCAGAATTGTGCTTGAAGCGGCTCTGGCGCGCTGCTGCTACTGTAGGTGACATAGAAGGACGCCGCCGAGGCACCAACAGACCAGGATCTTGTCTTCACGAATATCTATACTTAATGTTGAGCATAAATATAAAGCCTAGGCAAAATAGACTATGTTTGACAGGTGCAATATGCCAGTGTGTCTCCGGCCTAAGGTTTTCAAAAGGCATCACGCGAGTGTGAACATCACTACAACTAGGAAAAAATTATTGTAATTCAAACGCAGCTCCCGTCGGCATTTAAACAGACCTTTGCTCTTAATTCCGATTGGTCCAACGCAATAACGAAATCTGAGCAGGTCTAAAAACTGAAACTGTTGATGCTGGAAAAGTTATATATATTTTTTAAATATGAGCAGGCATACAAGATGGGAGTGGTAATGCTGCACTGTAATCATAGTTATTTATTTATATTTTTCATTATATTTTATTATATGATATTGGTTTGAGACTGAGTATTGTATTTAGTGGAGAACTTTGCAGTAGTATTTTATTTATTATTCTTTTTTTATTGTATATATATTTTATTAAAAAGTATTTAAAAAAGTAAACAAATTGTAAAAAAAAATGTTTATAGTAATAAACAACCAGCAGTTTAATGTTTGCATTTCTTTTCCTTACTGTACCGAAAATTAACCGAACTGTGACTTTAAAACCGAGGTACGTACCGAACTGTGATTTTTGCGTACCGTTACACCCCTACTACAAATGTGTCATTACGAATATTTAAATATGTACATCACACAAGTTTAGGAATGACATTAAAATGCTTTAGTTTACTATAAAAGCTTGTCAGTACATTCAGCAATATACTTTAATCATATTAAGAAGACAATAGATGTATTTCTGAAATTACATATCATAGTAGGCATCCATCTGTCTCAGGGAATTGTAGCACCCTATCCGATTTGTTCAGTCTTGTGGAGAACACTGTTTGATTTGGCTCAGCAGTCCGATTCTAGCCTTACAGTCTTTGCCACAGGTGTTCCACACAAAATCGGTTGGCTGGTAGGAGGTCAGGTTCTGCTGCCTCGGTTTCCTCCATTTTCATTTGTTCTCTTCTCCTCTCCCCTTCTGACTCCCTCATGAATGTCATGATGCCAGTGTCCACTTGTGGCTACCAGTTCCCAGCTGTTTGGGTCGATGTCAGTCAACTTTGTGTCTCATGGCCAACTCACCGTACAGGAGGTGTTTGGGGATGCATTTATCATCCATATGGCACATGTGAACAAGCCATTGTAGTCAATGCTGACAGAGCATAAGACGCATGCTAAAGGATGCCTGCTCTCCCCAGCACTTCAGTGTTGGTGACCTTGTCCTGCCATGTGATGCTGAGGATCCAGCGAAGACCGCGAAGGTGGAAGCTCTCCAAGGGGTTCTCCTGTCTGGTGTATGTTGACCAGGACTCACTGCAGTACAGTAAGTTACTGAGGACACATACCTGGTACAGCTTGAGCTTAGTGTTAACTGTCAACTGGTTGTTGCCCTTCACTGTCTTGTTTAGTTTAGCCATGACAGCGGCGGAATTAGTGATGCGTTTTGAGACCCAGCATTGAGTGAAAGGTCGTTGGTAACTGTTGAACTTCTTGTTGTTGATGCAGATCGATGGTGGTGTGGGGACATCCTGACCCATGACTTTGTTCTTTTTGATGCTTATAGACAGAACAAACTCCCTGCAGACATGAGTGAACTGGTCCATCAAACTTTGAAGATCTTTTTCTGTGTGCAAGGTCAGAGCAGCATCATCTGCAAACTTATCCCTGATGAGCACTGTGCTGACCTTGGTCTCGTCCATCAAGCAGGACAGGTTAAAGGCTTAAAGGGGAAGTTCAGCAGCAGTGAGAAGAAGATGCCAAACAATTTTGGTGCAAGAACACAGCCTTGTTTTACACAGCTCTTGATGGTGAAGGGCTCAGATGATGTGCCATCGAAGATGATAGTGCCCTATATATCAGTGGAAGGAGGCTTGTGATACTGAGCAACTGTGGGGGGCAACCAATCTTCCTCTGCAGCTGGAACAGGCCTCTTCTACTTACAAGGTCTTCTATTTACAAATGCCTTGGTTAGGTATATGAAGGCTGTGTAAAGTGACATTCATTGCTCTCATAATTTCTCCTGGAGCTGATGCACTGAGAAAATGATGTCAACAGTGGAACTCTCTGTTCTGAACACACTGGGACTCTGGATAAATGCGGCCAGCGAGGACCTGCAGGCGAGCAAGGACAATACATGCAAAGACTTTACCCATGGTGCTCAGAAGAGAGATGCCATGGTAATTATTACAGAGGCTTCGGTCCCCTTTGTTCTTATAGAGCGTGACAATCTTGGCATCGTTCATGTACTGGGGGACATTACCTTCTATCCAACACTGACACAGGAGTTTGTAAAGTGGCTCAAGTAAGACTTTCCACACTTGATGATTTCAGGAGGTAATGCATCTTCACTTGGAGCTTTGTCACATGATAAGGCATCGATGTCTTTGTTGAGTTCCTCCAGGGTGGGCACTGCATCCAACTCCTTTAGAACAGACGGTTCCTCGATTGCGTTAAGTGCTTCCAGAGAAACAGAATTTTCTCTGGAGTACAGGTCGAGGTAGTGTTTAACCCATCTCTCAAGCTGCTTGTCCTTGTCCATGATGGTCTCTCCTGTCCTAGTTTTCAGGGGCGTGCTCTTCTTCACCAGTTTTCTTTGCGCTGCTGCGTGCTTTTTTTCTGGGCCTTGATTCGTGCAGCCTTCAATGCTTGCAGATTCCTCTGACTTGGATCATGTTTGTACTCAGTCAGTGTGCTGTGTTTGATGTTGTTAACAGGCTCTTTTTCAGCAATCTTAGCCTCATGCCAGTCGGTATGGCCATGCTGTAGATGGTTCTGAGGACAAAGTTCCATCTGTCTTCAGCATTCTGTTCCTGGCATTTCCTCTCAGAGTTTCTTCAAGTCTCGTGATGAAGTCGCTGTTCTTATCTGGGTAGGCAGTCTTACTGGTGTTAATGCGAGGCTGACTCTTTTGCTTGTAGTGGTATATCTATCTTGGTTTCAACTTTACTCTGGAGGCGATCAGTGAGTGATCTGTATTGCAGTCAGCACTGTGGTAGGCTCTGGTGTCGCAGACACTTCATAGTAACTCATACTTAAATGGCTCAATATAGCACTCTAAAGTTCAGCTACAGTAATTGCATATATTGTATTTAATTGCAATTAACATGGAATGGGATCTGAGCATTACATTCAGTCTGCCTTTATGCATATTCATTCACACTTTAGTTTGGGAACGATTCTTGCTATAAACTGCTATTAACCACAATGTTTGCTTCAATAAACTCCTAATTAGCTGTTTATTAATAGTAAGTAAGGTAGTTGTTACATTTAGGTTTAAGGAAGGACTAAGGGATTTAAAATATGGTCATGCATATTAAAGCATTAATATGTGCTTCATAAATATGAATAAAAAGCCAGTATACGAGTAATATGCATATTAAAAAGCAGCTAGTAAATAAGGAGAATTGATCACTAAACTAAGGTGTTACCATATATTATTTATTAAAATTTAGTATTCTAGTGTTTTCTTTTAAAGTGTACTTTAAAAGCATACTAAAGTGTACTTTTTCACTAGGAAATACAATTAGTGGTGCTAATATAAGTATCCTCAAAATTATATCTGAGATATTCATCTCTACAGCACAAGCAGTATGTTACAGCTTGTGCAGGCTGAATAAACCCCTAACATTAAGTATAAGAAATAACAATAGAAATTATGGCAAACACCGCTAATTATTAAATGGTTGAGTTGGTAAAAATCATTGTGCCTTTATATTACTTGACTGGCCTGTCTGTCACTGTATCTAGCTTTCAAGTAGAGCAAATTTGTATTGATTCTTTGTCATATTGTTAAAGTTTGTCCACAGGGGACAGAAGTAGAGAAACATTTTTTTTTCATTCCAGAAGTTCCATGTTTTTCAGTTGCTGATATTTTCAGACACAGCAAAACAAACACATTTTGCTATGGATTCCTTTTCCCATTTGGAGCTCTGCAGGGCATAGGTGAGGCAAGAGGGAAGCTACCCTGGGACATCTCGAAAATCTCAGCAAGGTGTCTTAGCTTTTAAAGGCTTCACAACCCTGTTTCCTCTCTCTGACAGGAGCATCTTGTCAATCTCTGTCAGTACTGGAGAGATGAAAATGAACAAACAGAAAATGGAAGAAACAAGATAATAAACCAGATTTTTCACACTAACACTATTTTTTGTTTCTTTTGTCCACTGACAATGCCCAGCAGTGGACATACATGCATCACAGAATAATTCTGTTAATAACCGATGTTGTGTTCCGAAGATGAACACAGGCCTTCAGGTTTGGAACTACATGAGGTTAGTCATTTAGTAATTAATGACAGAATTTTCATTTTTGGGTGAACTAACCCTTTAATGCATTAATTAAGAATGAGCAATACATACATATTTATTTTCTTTTACAGTATTTATTATTCTTTGTTAATGTTAGTTAAAAAAAAATAATAAAAAAAATAAAGCTGTTCATTGTTAGTCCATTAGCTCAGGTATATTAAATAACATGAATGTAAAATAGAAACAACTTCTAATTTTAATAAAGTATTTGTGAATGTCTGAACCAACATTAAGTAAGATTAATACGTTTTAGAAGTATTTTCATTTCACTTTACATTTTTACTACTAATGTAGTTCACTAATGTAAACAAATGGAACATTATTGTAAAGTGTCACAAAAAGGTATTTTAGAGGAAACCAAACATACCCCATTTATGGCATAGCGGCAAAAACATATTTTTGAATCTTTATTTTTAAGAGTGTAGATAGAGCACAACATTTTGGCATATAATCAGGCTACTCATGCTCAGAATGAAACTTGAGTCAAAACTCAAGTATAACTTTTAGTGGACTTGGACTTGTCATGGACTTGGATAGATTTTTACTCTGACTTACTACAACTGATTTGAGCCTTTGGGATGCAAAACATGTTTCAGAGTACAGGGATTCAGTGAAACCCTGCTACTATCCCCATCGATTGAATTTACACATTTATACTGATAGATAAAGTCAAGTCCTGCCATATAGTTTTTCACATGTTCACATTGACATATGTCAAAATATAGAAATAATTTACATGATTTTATGTTTAAAACAAGATATTGACTTAAAGGGATATTCCACCCCAAAATTAAGATTTTAGCATTAATCACTTACCCCCATGTCTGTTTCTAGTTGTTATGTTTAAAACAAGATATTGACTTAAAGGGCTAATCAACCCCAAAATAAAAATGTTGTCATTAATCACTTACCCCCATGTCAGGTTTTGACAGTGAATTTTACTTTGCAGTGAATGGGACAAGCCCTCCTGGATTTCATCTAAAAATATCTTAAATTGTGTTCCCAAAGATGAACAAAGGTTTTATGGGTTTGGACCAACATGGGGGTAAGTGATTAATGGCAAAATTTTCATTTTGGGGTGGAGCATCCCTGTAAGAACATACATTTGGTCTCAGACTTGGCCCTTTTGGATTCAGACTGGATTTGATTGGTCAAAGACTCAGATAAAAGTACGGTGAATTCAAACCCAACACCATGTTGGTATTAAGAAGGACAGCATGCTTTTAATTTAAAGTCTTTATTTATTTATTTAAAAAAATATATTTGTTTTCTATGTTTCTTCATCTGCCAAGCTATATGAAAGAGCACAAAATTATGTATGAGAAACAAAAATAGTGATACATGTCTTAAAAACCATTAGGAAAAGTAAAAATCTATTAATATCTATTAATAAATTTATTGCTGGGTTTGAAGATATGCAGATTATGTCTTCCTGCCACGTGCCAGTTCCTCTTGTAATGATTGAGGGGTGCTGTGTGACACCAGGTGCTGAGAATAGAACATGGTGCTGCTTGCACTCATTTTCTCTTTTATAATAATCAGCAACGAAACGCTGAGGGCCTGTCAGTTAACATCTGTGCTCTAATGCAGATGTACATTAGCTTTTCATTTTTAAGTGTGCATAGACTCTGCCTGGTCTCTTACATCACAGTCTATAGCACATGGACTGGAGTGAGACAGTCTCGCAAGCAAACAAATCTTTATACAGAATACTTGTGAACACTAAATGCGTGTGTGTCCAACATTCAAAATTTACTGAAGTAAAAATAACTACCTCAAATGATTCAGAATCCTCCTCTGTCTGTGAACAGTTTAAAAGTAACATAACATTCTTGGTTACTAACGTAACCTCAATTCCCTGAGATACAGGAAATTACCGAGTCATCCAGCTACATAGCATGGTCAGCAATGCAGTAACCGTTCCTGTATCTCAGGGAACCGAGGTCACGCTAGAAACCGAGTATGTTCCCTATCGATACGTCACTCGTACTGCGTCTTGCTTAAGATACTTTGGGGAACCAGTAAAATCCTGCCATGCTATGTTAGAGGAATGACCAATGCTTGAACTTGCCTTGAGGAACAAGGGCCCAGATGGTCCAAGTCCAAATTGTAGGGAAGTCGGTAAGTGATATGGCTAAGCTCACAGAGGTCGTCCCGGTGTTAAGTAATCGTTCCGAGAAAAATAGTAGGAGCCGAAAACCCAGTGAGATCCAAGAGCGCACAGAGAAGGCAAATGCCTGACTTAGCACTGGTTTTGTAAGAGTATATCCATTTAAGCAGAAAGGACCCAAGCCTGTAAAGCCAGGACGTGTGGACGGCGAGGCCCTGCCATTGCTAAAATCTCTGTAATGGAAACCACGCTAGACCAAGCCCAGGAAGTGGCAATGCCTGTTGTAGAGTGGGCTCTTACTCCTATGGGGCATTGGAGGCCCAAGGAAGAGTATGTTAGCTTGCTAGTGTCAATTATCCATTTGCAAAGTCTCTGCTTTGTGACTGAAGACCCTCTGGTGCAATCACTGAAGCATACAAAAAGCTGATCCTACAGCCTGATTTGGGTGGAACGCTCAATTTATATTCTCAAAGCCCTGAAGGGTCAGAGTAGATCTAGCTCTTGGTCCTGCTCCGAAGGAGGAAGTGCCAAAAGAGCTATCACCTGTGCTGTGAACGTAATCGAGAGCACTTGAGGTACATAACCATGCCTCGTCTTCAAGATGACATTGGAGTTGTTGGGCCCGAATTCGAGGCAGGTAGGGCTCACCGAGAGTGCCTGCAGATCACCCATTCACTTCACAGATGCCAACGCCAGTAGCAGAGCGGTTTTTAATGTGAGGGGAGATGAAGGTTAACAGTCTGTAGCAGCTTTAAAGGAGGGCTCTGGGCAGGTCCCATGTAGGGACAGTGACAGGGCGATGCAGGTTTAGCCTCTTAGACACTTTCAAAAAGCTAACAAAAAGGCTACCTGAGATATTGTGTTTAGCATGCTTTTGGGGAGGTCTGCAGTCTCCAATCGAGAGGCCAGAGGTGCAGAGCCCGCAGTTCAGGCTGGAGTTGCCATATCATTTTGTATGTGACTCATTAGGCCTGAGTGAGGAGGAATGGGCCACAGGGCTGCTATAAGCACCACAGACAGCTCTGTGAACCAGTGTTTGGAACCAGTATGGGGCCACCAACAGAACCTTGTGTTTCCGCTCCTTGATTCCCCTTATTATCTGTGGGATCTAGGCGATAGGGTGGAAAGAGTAAACAAGGAGTTTGGGCCAGTCATGGGCCAACACATCCTTGTCCTTTGAAAAGTAAATTGGGCAGTGATAGTTGTCTTCTGAGTCAAAGAGGTTGACCTCGCCGAAGATCTCCCCGATTCTCTGAACTGTATGTGGATGGAGGATCCACTCTTCTGAGGGTTTTTAGTAAGTTTAGCTGAGCTCATTCCAGGAGGTGCTCAGCAGAATTAAGAGGTTCTTTGAGGAGAGAACACCAATTTATATATGACAATTTATATATGACACCACTGTGGACAAGTGGACTTGCACATGGTGTCCCCTTAGGTCTGGCAGAAAGATGTGAAGGCCTAAACATACTGGCAACATTTCCAGGCAGTTGATGTGAAGCCAACTCTCCTCTTTCAACCAGTAGCCAAAAGCCAGTTTGCCATTACACAAAGCTCCCCAACCAATGTTGGATGCATCTGTCTAGACTACCTTCCTTCTGCAGACCATACCCAGGGGCATGTACCGATCCATCCACTGAGAGTCCTTCCAAGGGCCCAGTCTTTCCAAGGTCTCTCTTGCGGCTATGCATGCCTGGCTTACGTTGACACACGTGTCCATGGCACCAAGGATGGGACAGAACTCACATAATTTTCAGCCAGTACTGAAGGGTCTGCATTAGAAGCAGGACCAGCTGAAGTACTGGAGACACAGAGGCCATGAGGCCCAACATCTTCTGAAATGCCTTGAGAGGGTGAAGAGCTACAATTTCGAATGAGGCTGCGAGCTGCCAAATAGTGTCCATTTTTGGAATGGGTAGTGTCTAGCCTCTAAGCCTGAGCTCCGGCATCGCTCCCGAGTCTAGCAGAGCTGGAGCGGTTTTGGCAAGAAGTGTCACATTGCCTGTGACGACTTCTGTGCAGCAGTGAAGCACTCTGCAAACCCTTCGACCACAGGTCCAAACAGGCCAGAGATGGAAGTCAGAGTGTCGAATAAGGGGACCTTATCTGTATCCTTGAGCTCTGTGAGGATCAACCATAGATGACACTCAACCACCACAAGGCTTGCCATGGATCTGCTGATTGCCTGAACGATCATCTTTGTGGCATGCATAGCTGTTTGAAAGCCACAGGTTCCCGTCCAGACTCATCTATTCTCTGGAGGCCTGAAGTACCAAGAACCATTCATCCAGGCAACTGCGGCTGGGCTCCTCTGGTCCAAGACCAATCCAAACCAAGCTCTTAACCCTACACAGAACACAAAAATGTGCAACGTCCATGCCTGATCTGGTAGCACTGTGCTCTGCAGACAGCAGGGAGATGGGTCGAAAGATGAGCCCTACAGCTCCTCCACATCCGAAGCAGCAATTGACACACTATCGACAATGGCGACACGCTCGCTTCCACCAAACAAAACCAGATCACTCGCAGCTACAGACGGATGCTGTTCCAGGTGAGAGAAGAGGACGGGGGAAGTCTTTCTGTGTGGCCGAGTGCTGAGATCCTCTGTTCCGATGCTTTATCCTCACAGGCTCCTGGGAGAAAGAAAGCGGGAGGGCACGAGGGGCTGAGTCACTTTCTGAAAAGAAATTTATCCTCGATAAAGGAGAGACACATATCCTTGCAATGAGGACATTCCATTTCAGTAAGTGCAGCTTCAGTGTGGGCAGCGCTCAAGCATGAAATGCACTTGCCGTGACCGAGCAACAGTAGTGGTGCCCCATTTGCAAAAATGCCGTACATTTGCTCTGAAATTTGCTACTTATAGTCACCGGATAGCAGCAGGGGACATGAAGATCACGCTTCTGCAGACACCGAAGGCAGCTGAAGAATGTCGAAGTCAGCCGAGCAGAGAGGGGTCTTGACCTGTTGCAAGGCTTGTTCACGGCAAAGGATTCGAGTCTCGTAGTGTGAAGATATTGCAGTCTTTGCTGAAGGAGAAGGAATCTGAGGATCCTTTGACGAAGTGCATGCTTATATAGCCAGATGCCTTGCCTATATTGGCAGGCTCTGACGCGTTGTGCCACCATAGGCTCAAGAAGCTCCACTGCTGTGCCATTGGTTAATTTTTAATACACTTCAAAAACCAATGGCCATAGAGTTACCCTGCATGATTGAAAAAGGCTTCAGTATTCTGAGAAAAGGGAGTTTTCCCCAAAGAGTCTTGAGCAAGATGCAGGATGAATAAAGTCAAGTCAAGTCAAGTCAAGCTTCAGTGTGGGAAGCGCTATAACTACAAATAAAGTAGATATAGATATCACGATATATCAATATCGTGAATTCTTATTGCCAGAATAACCGTGATATGAAAAATCTAATATCGTTACAGCCCTATATCACACTATTGAGACTGTGTCTGCTCCCTGAACTAGAAAAAAAACCTCCAAACCAATTTATGAGTAACAATTTAATTGCTTTTCAACAAATACAACACATAAGTAGTACAGATAAACGAACGCTAAAGCTTGACTTACTGAATATCAGGTCCCTTTCTACGAAATTTCTTTTTGTAAATGATATGATCATGGATCATAACCTAAATGTGCTCTGCTTGACAGAAACCTGGCTAAAACCTGATGATTAATTTATTTTAAATGAGTCTTCCCCCCAAGATTACTGTTATAAACACGAGCCACATTCAAAAGATAAAGGGGGAGGTGTTACTACAATTTATAAGAATATTTTCAGTATTTCTCAGAGGGCGGGCTTAAAGTATAACTTGTTTGAATTAATGGTGCTTCACATAACATTATTCAGAGCAAGAAGTATTTATGATAAATCCCCTGTGATATTTGTACTGGCTACTGTATACAGGCCACCAGCACACCATACAGACTTTATTAAAGAATTTGATGATTTTCTTTCCAAATTAGTACTGAGGTTAAATTCTATCTAAAAAAATAAAAAATATAATAAAAAATCTAATCCAACCACATGTATGTTAGACCCTATTCCATCTAATCTCCTAAATGAGCTTAGTCATAGATCCTCTTCTGACAATTATTAATTTATCATTGTCATTAGGATACGTCCCCAAAACCTGTAAACTGGCTTTTATTAAGCCTTTATTTAAAAAAAACCTTGACCCCAAAGAACTAGTTAATTACAGACCTATCTCAGATCTCTATTTTCTGTCCAAGATACTAGAAAAGGTAATTTTCTCACAATTAAAAGTTGTGACATTGAAAGTGAAAGTCATGACATTTGCCAAGTATGGTTACCCATACTCGGAATTGGTGCTCTGCATTTAACCCATCCAAGTGCACACGCAGCAGTGAACACACCGTGAACACACACCTGAACAGAATCACTGTTTCATGGCTGATCACTGAGACGCTCTGCGATTCACTGAATGAGCCGTTTAACATCAAATCTGCGCTGGATATTAATATCCGAACTATAGTGAAAACACTATCAATTAGCACAGTAACAAGATCGGCAGTTTAAGATTAAGTACTTGTAAGCACAAAACACAAGATACTTCTCTTTCCAATATGAATAAGGCTTTATTAGATAAATCTAAGACATATAAACTAATCTAACAGATAAGCACACGCACTCACACATTCACACAATTTACAGGATGATAGAATGTTAGGGAAGAATGAGTTTAAGAGAATGAAAATGTGAAGTCCCAAGTTTACAGCAATACTTGAAATTGCATACGTGCAACAGTTTATTGAGTACAATAATAAAAAAATAAAAAAATAATCCAACGTAAAAAACAACTCCAGAGCTGTCCGTACAGACACGGGACGTGGAAACGAGACTTAGGATCTCGGGCAAACAGCCAACCGCAAGAATTCCACGTCTATGCGTCCTGAGCACAGCAGCCAAAAGGTAAGGAAACGGACAGACAGCATAATCACAATGACAACACGAAATCTACTGACAACAAGGGACAGACACAGTAGGGAATATATGGGAGAATGGGAACAAGCGACAGGTGAGGGCAATCAGCTTGTGATCTGCACACACCAGCGACGATGTATCAGCGCTGATTGTCCAGGTCACGAGCTGCAGAAAATGACAGGACACAGACAACAGGGAAGCCGATGAAGCACCCTGAACCTTGACAGGTGGACAAAGGCTAAGGCAGACGGAACAGCAGCATTGGGCTCCTGTGAGAGGAACGTATGAGGTTGAAAACAAATGGAGCACTGGAATGGGGACATACTTGTGGCAGCCACTGGCAAGGAATTGTGGGCATATTGAAAACCTGACAACAGACTCGTAGAGGCCCCGATCTGCTGACAGAACTCCTTCCAGAACCAGGAGACAAACTGTGGCAACCTATTGGAAACCACGTCCACCGGAAGGCCATGAATCTGGAAGATGTTGTCAACCACCACTTGAGCAGTCTCCTTGGCTGAAGGCAGTTTGGAAAGGGGGATGAAATGAGCTGCCTTAGAGAAGTGGTCCACCACCTTCAATACTATGGTGTTACCCTTTGATGTTGGAAGACCAGTGACAAAGTCAAGGGCTATGTGTGGCCAGGGGCGGGAGAGGATGGGCAAAGGGTGAAGCAGACCAAAAGGAGGCTGATTAGAACTCTTGTTCTGAACGCAAACTGGGCAGGCAATCACAAATTGCCTGATGTCCTGGGCCATCAATGACCACCAGAATCGCTGGCGGATGACAGCCAGTGATTTCCGAACCCCAGGGTGACAGACCAACTTAGATGAATGCCCCCACTGGAGGACTTCAGGGCACAACACAGCCGACACGAAAAGTCTACCCTCTGGGCAACACCCTTGGCACCTCGCTCTCTCATATGGCCTACAGTACTCTCCTCTCTACATTCCAGGAGAGGGACCCACCACAATTTCTTTAGGGACAATGGTTTCATTCGTAATGGTACAAATATATTTCTTTATGACACACAAGTTTAAACATAAAAATGTATACATAAAAGTATATTTTAATTCACCAAACATGTTTGTCAGTTCATTATTTAAATGAGTATAGATTTTATGGAATTTCATAAGGATATTAAATTGATCTTTTTTTTTCATTGTGAAAACTTAAAAAAAAGTCAAATATATGTACAGTTTTTCACACAAACTTTTGGCAGGGCAACCTGACAACATCTCCATTATAGATTACATACTCAATGACCACAGTATTCAGCATTGTTTTGCCTGAAATAGACAACTAAATATATTTAATTATGTAGCATATTGTTTAATCAGAAGGATATGACTCAAGTAATCAGACATTTCATGCCTTTAAGGTACACAGGCCATTTTAAAATAAATGCTTTCACATAGCCATAATTATACAAAGCTTTTCTGTCAGTTGTTTATGGAGAGCAAAAGTTCAAATCAAGTCTTTGATTAAATGACAGCTTGCCAAGAGACACAAAATATTATTTGCATTGGTATTTCACAGCTTTTTAAATAAATTCATTTGTTTTAGCTGAAATGAGAAACATCACACCTGCTTCTAAAAACTATTTAATGTCTTGTTTATTTTATAATTTATTCATTGTCAAATGTGTGGCTGTCATATTGAATAAAGGCACTAATTGGCAGGAAAAGGAAAGACAATTAATGTATTTTTTCCCTCACTTTGACATTTCATCACAATATCTCTCAACACAATATCACTTCACTGTGTTAACTACACTTGTTTTATTTTAATGAATGAATCTAAATTGAAAGTAAATCCTGAGATGAAAGGTCAACAGAGACCATACACAATCACTGTGCTGCCTTTTGAGATATTACTCAGCATTGATATAACCTGCTTTATTAATTAAATTAATCTTTCAAAAACTATCCTTCCAGTTTGACACCATTGATTGCTTGAGGACAAAAGTGCATGTTTTCAGGTGTGGAGAGCTGACACCACATGCCCTTTAGTTGTGACACAGTGTGAGGAGTTTATTCAAGTTTTGTTAAAATATAACACATATAACAACATTTTGGTCATTTATGTTCTTGGGATTTGGGTTTGATTGCACTCAGTTAAACACGTTGACACACTGTTCAGATCAAATCAATCTAAAATTCTACTTATTTGCACTAGCATGAAGTCACTTTATATGTCACTGTATATATATAAAATATACAGAAGAATATTATTTCTGATATTTAAAATAATATACATAAGTTAAAACTGATGTTTTGGACACTTATTTGCATGATAATTGCAATTAAATGGAAATGTATAAATCTAAATTTACAGTGTCCTCCACTATTATTGGCAACCTTGGTAAATATGAGTAAAGACGGCTTGATCTTTCATTCAAAAAATTCACATTCTATCCTATCACTGAATGTAAAACAATTGAAAATTGGCACCCAATTATTGCAATGTCCTTTTCTCAAGATAGCTGCTCTGGGTTGACTCCTATAATGCTTGAAGAGTTTTTAGAAGGCCTGATAAAATATCAGAGATCATTCCTTTATCCAGAATATCTCCAGATCCTTCAGATTCACAGCTCCATCTTGGTGCTTCTTCTCTTCAGTTCACCCCATTTATTTTTCTATAGAGTTCAGGTCAGAGGACTGGGACAGCTATGGCAGAAGCTTCATTTTGTGCTCAGTGACCCATTTTTGTGTTAATTTGATGTTTGTTTTGGAATACTCTCCTGATGGAAGATCCAATCATGGTCCGTTTTAAGACTTATTATAGATTTTTAATCTCTTGTTAATTGATAGAATCCATTATGCCATGTTTCTGAACAAGGTGTCCATAGAAGACAGTGCCATTTGAAGTTCCTTGCGAAGCTCAACAATCTTGTTCTGCTCATCAGAACTATATTCTTTGGTTTTACTCCTTGTGATGGATGATTAAGGGAGTTCGGCCTTCGTGTTCCTCATATTTATAATCCTGTGGAACAGGAAGTCATGGATGGACAATTTCATGCTCCTAGTCACCCTGGTGTGCTATTTTTTTTATATATATATATAAATAGGAATTTACTTCAGATATATTTTACTCATAAGAATTTATAGGGGTGCCAATAACTGTTGCCATCATGCATTGGATAAAAACATTTATTTCACCATGAGATTTTCACCTCACTTTTAATTGTTTTACTTGAAAGGTTATAATTTTGTGAATTATTTCAATTGAAAGATCAAAAGGATAAAAAATGCAGATTTATTTTCACAACCCCCGTTGCTCATATTTACTAAGGTTGCCAATAATAGTGGAGGGCTCTGTAGTATGGTAGTATGCTTTTATATGCAAGTAAACTTATACTTTTTAAGATTTGAAGTACACTACAATGAAGTAAACAAATGGTATTTGTATTTTTTATTTCATTGTAATTTTTTTAATGAAGTAGTCCCCAAATATGGTATGGCAGGACACTTCAATCTGTCATCATCAAAAAAAAAAAAAAAAAAAGATTCAGAAATTATTTCTGAAACTGATATACATGCAAATGAGTTTTAAGAAGGGAGATTAGATTAGATTAGCACTGCACAGTGACCAAAAAACAACAACAAAAAAGCCTTATAATAGGAAGATATTACGGTTAGCCAGGTCATGTTTTGATCGGATTCAAATTCTGTTATCCCCCATTCTTCATCTCCAAGTCTCCCCGAGAAATATAGAAGAGCTATCAGAAGTTTTATGAACTGTGAGATGGGTGAAGAGAGAGTGAGATAAAGACGACGATAAGAGAGAGGGATTTTTATCCAGAACTGTTGCAAAAGTTTAACTTTACTGTGATAGGTACAGTACCAGGGTAAATTGTAACACTATTAGAAAATGTAATCATTAGTTTTGTTTTGTTAATCAAATCCATCAACCATCAACCCCACCTCCAGACTAAACCCCATTTATGTTAAGCATTGCAATTTAAAAATCTAACACGGCAAGCTGAAATAAAATAAAATAAATAATAATAATAATAATAATAAATACAAATGATAATAATAATAAATAATGCATTGGCTAACTATTAAAAGTTTAGTTATTTGACACCCATTATTTTGTGACTGAAAATATCTTTATTTTTTTCCTACCTATAAATATTTTTTGTCACCTTAAAGGGATAGTTCACTCTCATATTAAATTTTGATATGTTTTAGCTTACCTCAAGGACATCCAAGATGTAGGTTTCTTTGTTTCCTCGGTATTTCCCATTTTGATATTTTTAGGTCCAACCGTTCTTGTCTGTGACTCACATAATGGATGTCTATGGTCACCACCTCAAAGAGCATGCACAGAGGAGTCAAAATTAAACAATTCCCCATCATAAGTACACATTGATGACCTAATACACGACACGAGTGGTTTGTGTAAGAAAACGAACAGTATTTATATCTTTTTTACGTTTTGTACACAACCACGTCCAACTGATCTGAGTTCGCGAGTGCTTCCCGATGTGACGTGCGCGCGCGCTCAGGCTTAGTCTGCGCAAGCGCGGAAAGCCCCGGATGTGATGTCTCGCGCATGCACATCACTCATTGTTTACCACACGCTACGCTTTCAATCTGCATTGTCTGAAATATAATGCAGTAATTGTAATAAATTAATGTTTATAATGCACCCTATAATCGTTGCGTTTATAATGTAAAAATACAACACATTACTCACTCTATTGACAGCATGCCATTGGGTCCCTCTGGCATTGGACGTTGCCTCCAGTTTATACGTGGCACACTAAACACAACGTGCAAAACGCTGCGTCTCAACAGCGGAGAAAAATCAGGATCTTCAGTCAGGCAGCCGTGTGATGTGATACTGTCAACGTCCTCGTCGTCATCTTGTAGTTGTTCCATTTGTGACAACATATGCTCTCCACTTCTGTTGGCATCTCACAACACTTGCTACACCACCAATTTTGTAGAGATCTCTGTCTCTGAGGCTTGAAGACGTGCTGCTGCAGCGGATCGCTCCTGAGTACTTGGTCTGTGTATTCTGTTTCAAATAAATATGGTTGTGAAAAAAATTCAACGTTGTCTATGGATATATTAAAATCGTCTTCCATTGCAATTTCCTGTACGTCTAAATAGGTTTAGATCTTCACAGTGAAAGGTAATACTTCCGAAATCTGTGTAAACCATAGGCAGTAAGTGTAAACAATGAGTGATGTACACGCGCGAGAGATCGCTTCCGGCGCTTTCCGTGCTTACGCAGACTAAGCCAGAGCGCGCGCGCGCACGTCACATCGGGAGGCACTAGCGCACTCAGATCAGTTGGACGTGGTTGTGTACAAGAGGTAAAAACGATATAAATACTGTTCGTTTTCTTACACAATCCGCTCGTTTCGTGTCTTAGGTCATCAATGTGTACTTACGATGGGGAATTGTTTAATTTTGACTCCTCTGTGCATGCTCTTTGAGGTGGTGACCATAGACATCCATTATGTGAGTCACAGACAAGAACAGTTGGACCTAAAAATATCAAAATGGGAAATACTGAGGAAACAGAGAAACCTACATCTTGGATGTCCTTGAGGTAATCTAAAACATATCAAAATTTAATATGAGAGTGAACTATCCCTTTAAGAAGAGGCTGCTCATGTATGATCATGATTCCATCTGTATCTTATTTATAAATAAACCGATGGTTCTATAGCTCAGCCTGTGTTACAAACACTTATCCCCTATTTTAACAACAGGAATACTGTACATATCCCCAGACATGCTCATGCAAACTGATAGAAGACAAGAAAGAAGGAAAAATAGCAGAAATTTCCATCATTTTTTGTGATTCTGAAGATAATGTTGAGCCCAGTGGTGCTTAACTGAGGTGAAAACAGAGAGCACTGCTGGGAAACATGACTGTTGTTTTTCTTTTTTCCCTCAGTCTTGTATCCCATGTCAACTAGAGGCCTAATTGAACACAGAATATTTTGCGCTGCTAACGTAGTTTAGTACCACTGAGACAAAGGAACACTATTGTGACGAGTGGGGCGGGGCCGAGGGACATGGGAGCGAGGCCGGTTGGAGTGATTGGAGATGAACTAAACCTGTTCGACCTGCCGGTCTCGAGGCCCACGGAGGAGATGGAAGGATATAAAACTGGAGCGACGACAGTGAAGGACGAGAGAGGACCAGGCCTGGGCTTTTAGTTGTGTTTTGGTTTTTATTTGAGCGCACCGGTCGTCCGTGAGGGGCTGGTGCGCTGTTTTGTGTTTATTTGGAATTATTAAAGCTTTTTTTCATTGTCCGCCGGTTCCCGCCTCCTTCTCCCGGGTTTCGGCACCACTGTAATGATAAAAACTCCATAATCATCGGGAAGAGGGAGGCGGGAACTGGCGGACAAACAAATAACATTTTAATAATACAAAATAAACACAAAACAGCGCACCAGCCCCTCATGGACGACTGGTGCGCTCAAATAAAAACCAAAACACAACTAAAAGCCCAGGCCTGGTCCTCTATCGTCCTTCACTGTCGTCGCTCCAGTTTTATATCTCTCCATCTCCTCCGTGGGCCTCGAGACCGGCGGGTCGAATAGGTGTAGTTCATCTCCAATCACTCCACCGGCCTCGCTCCCACGTCCCTCGGCCCCGCCCCACTCGTCACAACTATATACTATATACAAAGAATATACATATACATACACACACAGAACCTAAGATAGACTATACAAGTATTTTACATAATAAATGTGTGTGATATTGTGCAAAAGAGGCATTTAAGAAGCAAATAGTGCAAAATGATTTGTGGTTCATTCACAAGTAAACATTAGTTAAGTCCTTATTAATTTCTCGAAACATGGGGTGTTTATAAGAAAGTGTCTGTTGCATTTAGAGAGAAAATAGTGTGTTTCTACAGGTGGTCTGTCCAGCCCACTCATGTGTGTAGCACTCAGAATTGCACAATGCGTTTTAGCTTTTTAGCTTTTTAATGGTTTACATGAGGTGTGTGTGTGTGTGTGGGGGGGGGGGGGGGGGGGGGTGGATCTTGGTTTCAGGGGGTAGGGTTGTGGATGGGGTTTCAGAGGTGATTGGAATTGAGGGTTCTCACAGCCTGGGGGAAAAAGCTGTTGAGCAGTCTTGCAGAGCAGGCTCTGATGCTCCAGTACCGTCTTCCTAATGGCAAGAGCTGGAAGAGATAATAGGTGGGTTAGGTGGGGTCCTTCAGGATACTGGTGGATTTTCTGGAGCATTGTGCTAGGAAAATGTCCAGAACGGAGGGGAGAGGGGCACTGATGATCTTTGCAGCAATGTTCATTGTCTGCTGTAGGTTCTTGAGGTCAGCAGTTCCCGTACTAGACAGTGATACAGCTGGTCAACACACTCTCAGTGGTGCCTCTGTAGAATCTAGTGAGGTTGGGTGGAGGGAGACTTGCTCTTTGAAGTCGGCGCAGGACGTGGAGCTGCTGTTGCGCCTTCTTGGAGAGTGATGTTGTGTTGGTGGTCCAAGTGAGGTCTTCTGTTATGTGCTCTCCAAGGAATTTTGTGCTGCTGACTCTCTCCACAGTTGAGCTGTTAATGGTCAATGGGACTGGTCAACAGAGTTCCTCCTTACTCACATTGAGGGACAGGTTGTTTGCACCACACCATTCAACCAGTCGTGTCCTTTCTGTAGGGTGTTTCATCATTGTTGCTGATGAGACCTACCACAGTTGTGTCATCAGAAAACTTGATGATGTGCTTGGAGCTGAGCTTGGCAGTGCAGTCATTGGTCAGTGGCGTGAGGAGTAGGACCCGCAGCCTTTCCGTGGTTAGGGTCTTCATTACATCAGCTGGAGACAGACAGAGCACCTGTTATAGTTGTGATAATTGGAGGAGCAAATTATCACATTTTTAAAGATTACTGACATTTATCCTTTTATTGTAACATGTACTGATGAATCGTGTAGGGGCACTTCTTGTTAAAGGTGCCATAGAATGCAAAGTTGTGTGGCCACAGTGTGTGAAAACCACCAGCCTATAATGGTAAAAATCCACTCACTCATTGTTTTATAATAATAAAAAAAAATCTTAAACAGTCTCTCCACATAAGGAATTCAATACTATGACGACATAGTTGGTGAAAGTCCTCCCCATTTATGACTGCCCTATTAGCATATGTAACCTCTGTGTTATGTCTTCTGCCTGATATACTCTCTCGGACACCGTCAGGTTTGTGGTAACAGAAGGTTTATTCACATCTGCATTTATGACAAAGGAAAACAGTGTTGAGTAGTACATTCATAGACACGTTACCTCAAGGGAAATCCTCCATTGCTCTGAGGATTACCCATAATCCTTCTTCATTACTAACATTCGCTGCAGGTACACTTTGTGACAGTAGGTGGCACTATACTAACATTTAGTAGGATTTAACCTGAACCTTTTTAACTATGTTACATACACCCCCCTTAAATCCTGCTAAATTGGGTACAAAAAAACATTTCTTTTTTTCTTTTTAGATACCAACAGTTGTTTTGTATTAGGAGCAAATGCGTTTCAAGTCAGTTAGAAACTCTCCACCTGGGAGAAAGTCAGTAAGGGGGTAGCTAAGCCCCATACCAACAAAGACACAAAAGATGCCGTGTACACCTCTCATATTGGAAACATTGCTCATTAGCAGATTCTTGTCAAATAATTCAGATAAACTAGTGCAAACACTCTTTAAGACATATACATGCACAAGCAAACTAACCAGAAAGCATGTTCCTCACAAAAGAAAACAAAGAATCAACTTTTGAAGCTGAGTCATCTACAACCTGTTCATTCATTTCACAAATGAGTCTAGCTGGTGGCTTAACAAATCTACCTGCCCTAGAGCAGAGTGGAGGTGGCTGTTTGCAAACTACGTGGTCCTGTGCTAATGCACCTGGCTGTGCGTCACTAGCATGGTCATGGGAAGGGGACACAATGAGCTCTTTCCACTGAGGGCGGGGAGGGTTCTACCTCGGACACCACACATTCTACAAAGGGTCTAGGGGAAAATGGTTGCTGAGCAGATATTGATGGAACAGATGTTTGTAAAATCCCACTCACAGCATGAGGGACAATATTTACTTCAGTCTCTGGGAGAGAGGCACTCACAGCTACAAAAGGTGAGCAATTGGAATGGCTGTCTGTAGCATCCTCATCATTAGTCTTATCCATTTGCAGTAACCACTCAAGTGTCTTTGTCTCACTGTCCTGCACGTCAACAGGAACCACAGGGACACTTTGTGCACTACCATTATCTGATGAGCAGCTTGACTCCAAAATGTTGTGACCTCCTGCTGGGAGGAAATTCACCGGGAGTAGGAGGTTTCTGTGAACAACTTTTTCTCTGGATGTCACTGGGTCACTGATACGGTACCCGTTGATTCCAGGTTTCACAGACTTAACTTCAAAAACTGTGGATTCCCACTTGTGAGCTATTTTCCTCCTCCCTTTCTCACCACGATTCGCAAGCAACACTCTGTCACCAACAGCGAGGGGAGACCCTTTTGCTTTGCGGTTGTAGTTCTTTGCCTGTCGAGCCTGCTCCGTCCGACTGTTTTCATAGGCAATGCGTGCAGCTTCAGACAGGTCACGTTTCAAGTTAGAGACAAATTCACGATGGCTAACAACAGCATCGCTGAGGAGGGTGTGCTGGAACAAAACATCAACAGGTAGACGTGGAATCCTCCCAAACATTAGAAAGAAGGGTGCAAAACCTGTTGTCTCATGCTCAGTGCAATTATAGCAGAATGTCAGCATCTGAAGCATCTGTGGCCACCTGGCTTTGGAATGGGCAGGCAGGGACCTTATCATGTTCCCAAGAGTCCTGTTGTATCGCTCGACAACTCCATTTCCCATAGGATGGTACGGTGTGGTATGTGATTTCTGGATACCAGCCATCTCCAGGAGCTCTTTAATGAGTCGGCTCTCAAAATTGGCTCCCTGGTCCGAATGGATGCGCTTTGGGAAACCATATATGCAAAAGAAGTCATTCCACAGACGACGAGCCACCTGCTTCGCTGACTGATTCTTGCAGGGGAATGCATGAGACAGCTTCAAAAGTGATCCGTAACAACCAGAACATCTACACACTTCTTGTCCGACTGCTCAGCAGTCCAAAAGTCGATACACACAAGCTCCATCGGTTCAGAGGTGCAAATGCTTTCAAGAGGAGCACGGTCATTGGGCTCTGGGGTCTTCCCAACCACACAGCGAAAGCAGTTCCTCACATGGCTGATGATGTCATGTTCCATCCCTGTCCAAAAGAACCTCTGCCTGGCGAGAGAGATTGTGCGAGCATGTCCCAGATGACCAGCTGAATCATGGAGGCCAGAAAGAACCTGGGCCTTGAGGGAGTCTGGAACAACAAACTGGTGGATTGCCATGTTTATTTGTCTGTCTTTCTTTATTTTGTACAACATACCATTTTTGATGGAGAGCTTGGCCCAGTGTCTCAACATTTTCATCACCCCACGAGACTCACTGGCACGTTCACGTCTAGTGGGCCTCCTGTGACGCTGGATGTAAAAGAGAACCCTGCCCAAGACGTCATCCTGTTCTTGAAGATTAACCAGTTCACTCCTTGGTAGGGAGGCATTCTGTTCGATACTGATAAGCTGAGGAATAACTGGTCCCGTGCCTCTCACTCGGCTATCACCTCTGGAGTCATGCGCTTCTAGCACAGCTGAAACTTCCTGCAGGGAAAAGGACCCCTGAGGGGGGGGGGGGGCGGGGTGACAACAGCATCATCTTTGGACTGATCAACAACTAACTGGCAGTTAGCAGCAGTATATCTAAATGCATCTTGTACTGTGTCATCCACCATTCCACCCACTTGGTTCAGCAATGAGGCATAAGGTTCACTTACAAGACGATGGCCTATGCAAGACTGTACAAATGGCTCCCTGCTTAGTGCGTCTGCAACCACATTCTTTGGGCCAGGCACATAGCGCAAATCAAAACTGTATGCTGCGAGTTTTGAGACCCATCTCTGTTCACATGCATCCAACCTAGGCTTAGTTAAGATGTATGTTAACGGATTATTGTCCGTCCAGACTGTGGAACGTCGTCCTTTCAGCCAGTGGCTAAACTTGTCGCAGACCGCCCATTTAAGAGCGAGAAACTCCAGCCGATGTGCTGGATAGTTCAGCTGGGAGTGCGATAGAGTCTTGCTGGCGAACGCCACTGGTCTGGCAACAGCACCATCAGGAGGCAACTGTGAGAGGATGGCCCCTAGGCCATCAAAGGAGGCATCAACAGCGAGGATGAATGGTGCATTAAAATCTGGATGGCCCAAGGTGACACTATGCACAAGCTCATGTTTCATAGTTTTGAATGCCTCCCTGCACTCAACAGTCCAGTCAGCTGGAGACAGTCTAACATTGCCCTTCTTGAATTTTGGTTTGTGGGCTCTACCTCTTTTGTGTGGTGTAGCAGGCTCAGCCACAAGGCTGAAAAGTGGCTTAGCCTTAGCAGAACATCCCTCAATGAAATGGTGGTAGTAGAGGACCATCCCCAAGAAAGATCTAATTTTCCTAGCACTTGGTGTCTCCATATCAGATTCCATCAGATCGGCTTCCTGCACATCGTTTATAGCTTGCACTTTACTCGGGTCTGTCTTAACACCATCTCCACATATGATGTGTCCCAAGAACTTAACAGACCGGCGAATTAAGTAGCACTTCTTAGGTGAGAGCTTCAAGTTGTTGGCAGCAAGACGTGAAAAAACCATCTGCAGACGCTCAAGTGCAACCTGTTCAGATGGCGCATAGACCATAAGGTCATCTAGATAACATAACAGGCTTGTAAAGTTCTCATCACCAAAGATGGACATCATCATTCGCATAAAGGTCGCAGGACTGTTTGTCAGGCCCTGGGGCATCCTATTATATTCATGGAGGCCAAATGGGGAGGAAAATGCTGTGTATTTTTTGTCGTCTTCATGCATTCTGATGTTATAGAATCCTGACGTGAGGTCCATCGTTGAAAAGAACACATTGCCACCAAGTGCAGCGAGAGCATCTGTCTGATGAGGCAAAGGATGTGCATCTTTCACTGTTCTTGCATTCAACCACCTGAAGTCATTACAGATGCGAAGATCACCACTTGGCTTGACAACCAGGACGAGAGGAGATGAATACTCGCTCTGAGATTTACGGATTATCCCCAATTCCTCCATTTCATTTAGAGCAGTCCGAAGCTTATCATAATGGCATGGTGGAACCCGCCTATATGGAAGTCTGAAGGGCTTGTCATCCACTAGGCGAATTCTGTGTACAAAATCTGTTGCCTCACCACATTCCATTTTATGCCTCGAAAATATGGACTCATACTGCTCAATGATCTGCAGCAGTTTATCCTTCCACTCAGAGGAGACTTCACAAGAAGAGAGGTTCAAATCCTCCAAGCCCATGTCAGTCAAAATTTGTGATATTTCATTCTCGGACCTAGGTGAAGGTGATGAGCTCTGTGTGAACTGTGCACTGGATTGGATGCGATCTGGCTCAGGAAAGTCCTGCACAGAAAGACAGGATGAGACATCTGCAACTTTTGCATTCTTTTTAAGGGTGAGTGGCTTTTCAGTAGGATTGACTATTTTGACTGGAACCCAACCATCTCCCCATAATGAGGTGACAACTCTCCCCACTAGAATTTGAGCAGGTCTGGCTTTGGACTGAGTGGGTTCGATGATGACTGTACATCCCACTGCAGAAACATCAGATTCACAGAGTTTAGCCCACACCAAATGTTCAGACATCGGTTGTAGTGCGACACATCTCTTGAGCCTTGCCGTGCCAACTTTAAGCGGCATTGCACCACATCTGTCTGAGGAGGACAACAGAGATATCAACTGGGAAAAGTTATTAGCATGGGCACTACTTACTGGGGACGTGATAATTTGGCTCCCAACAGTGTCTTTCATCTGTGAAATGAGCCACTTGATGGCGTTACTGCCAAGGATCATGTCATCGGTTTGGCCTGGCACCACTAGAACAGGAATTATCACTTTATAGCCATAAATTGATGCAGTGAGGTTATACATGGCGGAAGGTGTGACCAGGTGACCCCCACAACCAACAATAACAAAGTCCTCAGCAGTTTTCTCTCCAATGTTAGGAATAGACTGTGAAAGTTTTTTGTTGGCTGTTTCACTTAGAGTGCACGCCATAGAGCCACTATCCACCAGTGCTCTAAGAACATGACCACTATCAGTAGACACCTCTGTGTAGAATAGGCTATCAGTTTTTGAGAGTCTTTGCAGGCCTTGCACAATCAGTGTTTTCTCTGGTGGCACTACGCTGCTGTAGGTGTGACACAATCTTTCATAATCATTAATGTCTGTCAAATACAAGGTGGGAGGCTCATTCAATTGATCTGCGCTGTCCTCCCCTGTGCGCAGATCATTCAGTTTCCCTGCTGAAAATGTTGAGGAGGACGTCTACCCTCCGGGCAGTTGCGTCTTGAATGGACAGGTAAGTGACACAGGAAACACAGTCTGTTCTCCTGACAGTGTGTGAGGGCAGAGTGTGAGCTGTCATTACATATGGAACATGGCACGTCTCTTAAGCCCTCAATCTGTGGAAGTCTCCTGTTAGTATAGGGCTTTTTATTGGCTTGAGCATAACCTTGTCCCTGAAGCAACACTTTCTCTAACATTCCAATCAACCTCTCTAGAGTGGAGGTGTCTTGACTTATAGCAGGTTTCTGTTCTGGGATGTCTGAAACTAATGGAGTGTTAGGGCTAACCTCGACTTTATTCATGCTGATTTGTCTACTCCTTTCAGTAGAAGACCTGAGTCCCTTCTCTAGGTGGTATTCATCTAGCACTTCCTGAACCTCACGAGCTGACCACTTATCAATCGTCTTTGATCTAAAGGTAAGAGCTAAATCTCTACTGGGGCAGTGTCTGACGAACATACGTGTGACTTCAACACTAGGGTTGTCAAACGTTTTACCCTGCTCTCTAAGGCAGCTAGCAGCATCATCAGCAGCTCTGTTCAGTCTAAGCCAGTACTCGTAGGGGTCCTCTTGGTCATTTGGCAAGGTAGAATAAAAGTCAGCTAGGGGCATTGAGGAGCAATGGCTTGAGCCAAAATGTTTGCGCAGGAGCCCGTAGATGGCCTGTGGGTTATTATGGACATCAATTTCACCATTTCTTATTCCAAATCTCACAACATCCTTTGCTCTGCCTCTCAGGTGGACAATAATTTCCTCAGCTTGATTTTCCAGCTGAACATTGCTTTTTCTTACATAATTCTTCATTGATTCCTCCCATTCATCGACAGCCAGTGCATCTGAACTCTCTCCTCGGAAAACGGGTGGGTCTTTGACTTCTCTCCGAGTGATCAACTGGACTTGGGATAGATCTAGCGTGTTAATGGGGGAAGGTGCTTTTGTATTGAATGTTTCTTCAGGACTTGCCTGCACAGTAGCTGTAGGGCTAGATGTGTTGAGGTGTGACATAATGCTATCAGCTAGCTGCTTCCCTGTCTGCTGCACAATGGTGCTCATTTGGTCAACCAGTCTCACATCATCAGAGGGAGGTTCAGGAACTGATGTACTAGTGCACTGTGGTGATTGTAACTCAATCATAGGCTGATTTTCGGGTGCCACTATATCCCTATGTCTAAAAGGACTGTGGACAGAATCCTCACCAAAATATGTCCTATGCCCCCCTAGACGGTCACCCAGTGAGAATGGAACAGGTGTGCTATGTAGTCCTCTACCTCTACCAATACCTAGAGGAGTCATTTCAGAGGTAGTAAATTTACTGAAACTCATACTGGAACCCTTACTTAAACAAAATGACAGTTTGAAGTAAAATGGCTGTTAATAACTAAATAACCCTGCCAGTCAAATACACTGATGGAGGAAGTGCAGTTCCATTACGATGCAGCGGCAAGAAGACATCAGTCCCAGTCCGGCGTAGTCATGGACGAGTCACGGCACCAATGTAACCTCTGTGTTATGTCTTCTGCCTGATATACTCTCTCGGACACCGTCAGGTTTGTGGTAACAGAAGGTTTATTCACATCTGCATTTATGACAAAGGAAAACAGTGTTGAGTAGTACATTCATAGACACGTTACCTCAAGGGAAATCCTCCATTGCTCTGAGGATTACCCATAATCCTTCGTCATTACTAACATTCGCTGCAGGTACACTTTGTGACAGTAGGTGGCACTATACTCACATTTAGTAGGATTTAACCTGAACCTTTTTAACTATGTTACACATATAGACAGCCCTATAGACAGAGTGAGAAGCTGCGGTCTGCCATTACTGTTCTCTCGCTGTAGCTGCTGGAGGTACAATGTCAGCGCCAAAGAGCCATTAAAAGTGTTGTGTGTTGGGATGCACCAATGAACATACAGTAGTAGTCTTCATAGACTGCTGAGGACACAGTGGTTAAAATTAATTTTCGAAGGAATTGTTCAGGAGAAAAAAAAAAAAAACATGGAAAAGTCCTATACTTTGTGCTAACATTTTACACTGGACTGCTTCACGATCGAGTGTCAGTTCAGCGCTGGAGTTGTGCAAAGATTGTTTCTTAAAGAGCGATTTATACCAACGCTTCGTGCTCAAACGTCCAGACTCCAGACAAAGTAAACATCACGCATCATATATTTATTTTCAAAATAGCTTCTTGGCTCTCTGAAAGGCTAATGTTGCTAAAGCTACCATTGTCTCTGCCTGTTTTCACTAATGCTGCCTTCACATGCTACCAAAATGATCATAAATAGGAACTGTGGTAGTTAAAAATTGTGACCCATCACGGGAACCAGTGACACAAGTCGGCAGCACAACTTTCGGGAAAACTGAGAAAGAAGCATAAAATTTATTAGTTAAAAAAATAATAATGCACATTTGATCAGATACAATTGCAGTCAAAAATTATGAGATGCGTTATTTGAAATGCTTGGCAAAAGAGATTTGTTTTAATCTAGATTTAAACAGAGAGAGTGTGTCTGAACCCCGAACATTATCAGGAAGGGCATTCCAGAGTTTGGGAGCCAAATGCGAAAAAGCTCTACCTCCTTTAGTGGAGTTTGCTATCCTAGGAACTACCAAAAGTCCAGTGTTTTGTGACCTTAGGGAGCATGATGGATTGTAATATGATAGAAGGCTAATTAGGTACACAGGAGCTAAACAATTTAGGGCCTTATAGGTAAGTAATAATATTTTGTGACTGATTCAGAACTTAATAGGTAGCTAGTGCAGAGACTGTAGAATTGGGGTAATATGATCATATTTTCTTGACCTGGTAAGGACTCTACCCGCTGCATTTTGGACTACCTGCAGTTTGTTTATTGAAAATGCAGGACGAGGACCTAGAAGTGCATTACAATAGTCCAGTCTAGAGGTCATGAAGGCATGAACTAGCTTTTCTGCATCAGAAACAGGTAACGTGTTTCGTAGCTTGGCAATGTTTCTAAGATGGAAGAATGCTGTTTTTCTAACATGGGAAATATGGTTTTCAAAAGACAAGTTGCATACACACTCTGGGGACATCAGAGAACAATTTAAAATATTGTATCAATGCATTCTATGGCACCTTTAAAGACTACAGCTGTTTGTATTTCCAGTGTACCCATTTAATTTTCTGCATCATTAACTGTCTTAGTGTGAGTGCAGTCAGTCTGTGGCAGTGACCGCACATGTGGTTGTGTTTACTAGCATGTTTATGACCATATGTAAAATAAAACCGGATTAATGGTGGACCACTGTGTGTTAATAGCGTAATGGTTGAATTGACTCCAACAAGCCCTTTAACACAGGGAAGAATCACTTTTAGTTTAAACTTTAACTATGGGAGGCATCAATCAGATTTCCAACTAAATAAACTGATGCTGTGCTGAGCAGTGACACACAATTAAGGCAGTAGATCATTGCGTACTCTCTCTGGACCAAATTTTAGGGTAATTGGTAAATTAAAGTAATTTAAGTAGCACTTCAGTATAAATCCATTGAGGAACAGGTTACCCAAATGAGAATTTGCTGACAATTTACTAACCGATCTACTATCCAAGATTTAGATGAGTTTTTTCTTTGGAACCGATTTGGAGAAATGTAGCATTACATCACTTGCTCACCAATGGATCCTCTGCAGTGAATGTGTGCCTTTAAAATGAGAGCCCAAAGAGCTGATAAAAACATCACAATAATCCACAAATATTTAAAGTCATTAATTGATGGTCTGGAATGGCATGGTATGGGTTACTTGTGGAATTTGTGATGTTTTTATCAGCTGTTTGGACTCTCATTGGTGTGCAAGTGATGTAATGCTAAATGTATTATTTAATGAACTGTGTTCCCATTGACTTGGTCCCTACACAGTGTTCATATCTCCCTACTCCCTGAGCAGGGGAAATCTGTTGAAGTTTACTTCACTTCGGTTCATTCATAAATACAATTTAAATGAATGTCTTGCACACTTCAGCGCACTTGAAATGGAAAACATATACGTTCGCTTCGAACTGGAATCACGGGAGAATATCCTGTCCACTTCGCAGGGTACTTATGTTAAGTTTCCCCTTTTTAGCTCCTTCTTTTCATAAAATCAGTACCTCCTCATACACAGAAATTTGTTTAAAAGGTTTTAAAATATTAAATCAAAATTAGTAAACTTATTACATTGAAAATATAAATGATATATTATCATATTTTTGTTTCATATATATACTTATTTTTTAAATATTGTTTTGAAATACTTTTAAAAAAACATTATTACCATCAAAATGTATTTAAATTGGATCATGTATCTGTGTTCATGTGTTTTTAACCCCCAGCATCTCACCACTTATCACAAAAGAATAAACTTATAAATAAATACTTACAAAATAAATACAAAATACTTGACATAAATCAAGCTCAAAAGCTGGCAAAATCTTGTTTGATATTTATAATTTATTTTTGCAAGCCTGACTAATTTTTTTGAAGTATATTATATCACATAAAAGTAACAGAAAAAAGGAAAGTAAAAAAGGTTGAAATTCACCAAATCAAACGGTTTGCTTCTCTAGTAAGCACTAATCCACAAACAACTTAAAGTTAATTACTTTTTAATGTGCCTGGCACTCCCTCTGACTCAAAATAAACCAATATCCCGAGTTATTTAGATACTGCAACAGTACACTGACTGAACTGCTGTGATAAGAGAACTGACGAAAATTTGATCCCCAAGCAAAACATGACTTAATACCTGATGCAGAAACCCTTGTTTGCAAGCACAGAGGTAAGACGTTTTTTGTAGTTTTGCAACAGGTTTGCACACACCTTAGGAGGGATTTTGATCCACTCCTCTTTACAGATCCTCTCTAAATCCTTAAAGTCCATGTAAAGTCAATTCTGAGAACTATTTCTAAACACTTTGTAAATGTTAGAAATGCTGTGAACTATGTACGTAGTATTTAATTGTGGAGTAAAAAAGTTAAACAGGTTTTCACCATTTTCGGGTTCAGGATTTTTTGGGGTGGGATTAAAATCATCAATCGATAATGAAACAGAGTCACTGAGCATGGCCCCTCCCCTAACACTATTATATGTGTGTTTGACTTGAAGCAGCACTCCACAGATCGATCGGTGTGTGAAATCAAAGTACAGAGCCACAGAGAGAAGTCAGCTCCTCATCATTTCAAATCACTCTTGTGTCACATACTGATCGTTCTGCACAGCCCTGCTTCAAGTCGAACACACCTAATAACTACAGCACAGTCGTTTGCCCACTCAATCACGAGTCACTGTCGTTTGTTACTACAGCATAGTGTGTTAACAATGTTTTGCTTGGTCACTATTGTCCCAACTGCCTTAAGATCATTAACAAGCTCCTCCCGTGTAGTTTGGGCTGATCCCTCAGCTTTCTTATGATCATTGTTACCCCATGAAGAAAGATCTTGCACAGAGCACCAAACCGAGACTGACTGATGGTTGTATTGTATTTCTTCAATTTCCAAATAATTCCACCAACAGTTGTGTCCTTCTCACAAAGTTTCTTGCTGATGGTCTTGTAGCCCATTCAAGCCTTGTGCAGATCTACAATCTTGTCTCTGTCATCCTTTGACAGCTCTATTGTCTGGCCCATGGTGGTGGGAGAGGTGGGAATGGAAGATACAGATTGTGTAGGCAGGTGTTTTACACACCTAACGAGCTGACATTAGAATTAACTTCTTAAAGTGGCAGGAATAATCTGTGTTCCATATGGGCACATAACCAATCCGTGGGAGCCATAATTCTTGCTTGTTGGTAGGAGGTCAAATACTTATTTCACTCACTGAAATGCAAATCAATTTCTAAATTCATATAATGTGATTTTTCTGGATTGTTTGGTTGATATTCTCTCTACATGTTAAAATTACCCTAACATAATTACAGACCATTAATTTCTTTCTAAGTGGACAAAACAAGGGATCAAATAAATACAGTATATTATAAATTATACGGATAAGAACAATTAAATTGAGCATTTTTTTTCTATTTCAAAGTCCACACTTTTAAGAGCCATAAAAAAAAAAATTATCAGCAAGAAACAACCACTGACGTGAAGTGAATAGTGCTTATTATTTTGTTACTTACTTTGGACATATGTGACCCTGAGCCACAAAACCAGTCTTAAGTTGCACCAGTATTTGTTGCAGTTATAGCCAACAATGCATTGTATGGGTCAAAATAATAAATTTTTCTTTTGTGGCATAAGTCATTAGGATATTAAGTAAAGATCATACTCCATGAAGATATTTTGTACATTTCCTACCCTAAATATATTAAAACTTAATTTTTTATTAGTAATATGAATTGTAAATGACTTAATTTGGACAACATTAAAGGCGATTTTCAGATTCCAGAATTTCAAATAGTTGTGTATTGGCCAAATATTGCCCTATCCCAACAAACAATGGGAAGCTTATATATGTATAAAAGGGAAAAATCAGTTTTTGAATGTCATGTGTTGGAAGCAGAAAAAATATTGGTAAGCGAAAAGATCCGAGAGACTTTGATCAAATAGTGATGGGTAGATGACTAGGTCAGAGCATCTCCAAAACGCAAGTCTTGTGGGTTTTTTTCCTGTCTAGTAGTTAGTATCTACCAAATATGGTGCAAGTAAAAACAACCAGTGAACCGGCATCAGGGTCACACATAAGAGCTATTTTTTTTGTCAAACAACATAATACAGGCCATCATAGAAAGTTATCAAAACACACAGTGCATCAAAGTTTGTTGTGTATGGGCCTGTGTAGCTGCAGAATCATGAGTTCTCATGATGGTCCAAGACCACCACTGAAAGCACCTACAGTGGGCATGTGAGCATCAGAACTGGACCATGGAGCAATGGAAGAAGGGTACCTGGTCTGATGAATTCAATTCAGTTCAATTCAATTTCAACGTTTCACAATGCAAATCGTTGCAATGCAGATTTACAGAAAATTAATGTTTCTACATTACATCTAGTAGTAGCTTATCAGTGGTGACTATCACAAGTTGATGTCCATATTGCAGGAAAGTATGTTAAAAATCAAGCATTTATTTAATTTCATGTAATCAAACAGATGGTAATAATTACATTTTGCGATCAAACTTATAGCAAAAGTTGGTAGTTTTGTATGCTGTCTGAGGGTTTGCATCATCTTAGGTCTTCTGGGGGGTTGGCATCATCTCTTCTCAGGTGTTCAGTCCTCTCAGGTTTTTTAAGGCCTGGACCCAGACTGACTACACAGCTTGTGTTATTCCTAAATACCAATCCTGTGGCAGACACAGAGAAGGGAATAGAGAAAAAAAAATTGTATAGCTGCTGTTCTACCTAAGCAAAACATATGTGTTTAGCCCAAGCAAAAACATGTTAATGTGTAATTGATCAGATGTAAGTTAACTGAAGTACAAGGTTATGAGATGCATTATGTGAATGCTTGGCTAAAGAGATGTATCTTTAGTGTAGATTTAAACAAACAGAGTGTGTCTGAACCACAAACTTTATCAGGAATGCTATTCCAGCATTTGGGAGCCAAATGTGAAAAAGCTCTACCTCCTTTAGTGGACTTTGCTATCCTAGGAACTACCAAGAGTCAAGAGTTTTACGCCTTAGGGAGCATGATGGATTGTAGCAGGGTAGAAGACTAGTTAGGTACGCAGGAGCTAAACAATTTTGTGCATTAACAAAAATGTAAACAACAGCGTCTGTGCATTGTTATATAATTTTTAAGTTACAACTTTATTTGAATGTTAGTACCTTATCAAAACTGTGCTGAACCTTCCAATAAACGACTGCGATCCCTGAATACATTTGTAAACTATTCTATTTATTGCCAGACACTTGGCAGCACTTCTGCTCACACAACTGAGCCACATTTGCCCTGATGGAGTTCACAGATGAAACCCTGAGTACAGCTTCAAGATGAGCATCTTTAAGCCTAGTTCTGAACTTGCACTTATTGAAAGTTCATAGATGAGAAAAGTTTCTCACACAGGTATGTGCTTCCAAAAAGCCACAGTAGCCGACTGAACACTTTGGACAGCTCTGGGAAGCATGGAGATAATTCTCTCAGAAACTGTGCAGTCTTCTCTGCATTTCCCTGTGCCTCTCTAAATTTAGTTTTTAGCTCACTGTTGCAGGTCTGCAGGTCAGTAAGTTTCCATTTGCAACAAATTGTCACTGTGTGCCTTGAAGTCAGCAAAACACTGATCAAATTCCTTCACGATTTAATGTTGTGCCCTCCTTCACAAGAGATCTGCATGTTGTGAAATTACTGAGATTTTTTGCAGAAAGCTGATTTTAGTGTTTTTTTTTTCAGTTTTGTGGAGAAGGCTTTCACAGTTTCATACACTGCTGTGATGAGCTGACCAGGGCCCTAGAGCTTCAGGTTAAGGATGTTCAGCTCCTGTGTAATGTCCACTAGGTATGCAAGGTCCATGACCCATTTAGGATCATCAAATTCAGGAACATCCATTCTGCCATCTTCCGTGAATCTTTTCACCTCTGTTTCTAACTCAAAAAAGACATTTCCAGTGCACCACAGTAAAGAAAAAGTACATCACCATAAGTTGCCTCAATTTCTTCTACAAAGGCCCGAAACTGGCGGTGCTGTAAATTCCTTGACCTGAAATAGAAAATTGATGCATTTTAGGACAACAGATATGACGTGTTCATACTTCAAGCATTTGCTGCACAGTGCCTGCTGGTGTTTAATGCAGTGCAGAACAACTGCTGGATCTGCATTTTCCTCTTCCAGATTTCTTTATACCAGCTCTTCCAGTCCATTTTTTACCTGTCATAGACGGGGCGCCATCGGTGGTAATGCCTATGGTCATTAGCTCTTTGCAATTGCGTGGCTCGTTTTTTCTCTCGTCTTCCTGGTGCTTTTCATATTGGTCTCTGTGTTTTGTAGAGTAATGATGCTTGAGATTGTATTCCTTCATAACAGAAACTTTTTCTTTGCATATCAGACAGGTGGCATTTCCATTAATTAAACTCCACAAACATAAAAATAAAAAAAATAAAAAAATTGTGACGTGTCCATCTTTCCACTGTATGTGTTCATCATCCTCTTTCCTATTCTGTTTGCAATAAGACAGCTTTCACAATTTTCACAGCCAAACAAAAAATAAACTAAAGCCCAGAAACTAGCTGAAATCTTAAAAAGTCTGCCGGCAAGCTATCACTATTTTTATTTCTTTATTATTTTTTTATTGAACCGTGTTTTTGTTTCTAGTACACATTGAATGGGTAGTTTAAATTGCTATAAAACAACTACAAATAATAATAATAATAATAATAATAATAATAATAATAATAATAATAATAATAATAATAATAATAATAATAATTAAAATAATAATAATATTTTTGCTTGCTGGATTGCATTATATTTTTGATGTCAGTTGCGGGCTGGAGGGAGAGGGAGGGGGAGTGGGGGCTGTAAATGCCCCGCGGGCCAACAAACGATATAAAGGCCATCACATTTTGGAAAAATTACAAGGTTTCTTTCATCATATTGCCAATAACCTTATAGAAAGAGTCCATAAATTATCTCTTTTAGCCCACACATCTCATACTCTCCTCAAGTTGTTTTCATCTTTTCCAGAACAAACATTGTCAACACACCTGCTTGCTTGAGTTTATGCACTTCCACTTCAGTTTGCATGTCAATGAGGATGTCAGAATGTGACTTGATTGATGATGATCAGTCAATGTGTCAATCGAGACCAAATTCCCAGGATGTACATCATATAATATGATATAAAAGGACATTGATATTGTACAGTCTACATAAACTTCTTACTATGCGGTCATATCATACAATCTGACAAGCAACAATCATACAGTACAGAAAAAAATCCCATATTGTATACTTGCTTTAGTGAGACAATCACTTTAGAGAGCATTTGGAGTGTGGTCACATCCAGACATTTGAAGGTGAAGTATATAACTCCTGTGCACTTCAAGGTCCAGCGAGCAGAAACACATTCAAGCTGCCATTCAGTATAAGATGAGGCTGTGCCATTTGATTGATAGCTGTCCATTTACCATATAACAACCTGAAGTGTGCAATCCATCCTCTCATCTGGCGTTAAAGGCAAACAGATCAGCATACATCAACACACTCAATCTCTCTCCTCTTGTTCAAGATTTCAGCAGTGGCACCTGTAGCTGACATTGTGCTTCTCCCACACAACATACTGCATGATTTGGGCCATTAGTATTGCAAAGGTCAAATCCTAAACCTGAGGGAAGTCATGGCCTAGTTGTTAGAGAGTTTGACTCCTAACCCTAGGGTTGTGCGTTCGAGTCTTGGGCTGGCAATACCATGACTAAGGTGCCCTTGAGCAAGGCACCGAACCCCCAACTGCTCCCCGGGCGCCGTAGCATAAACGGTTGCCCACTGCTTCGGGTGTGTGTTCACTGCTGTGTGTGCACTTTGAACGTGTTAAATGCAGAGCACGAATTCTGAGTATATACCATACCATACTTGGCTGTATGTCAAGTCACTCATTCACTAATGTCCATCTGAGATTTCTTGAGGGACATTTTGCATCTTATGTCATTCCAAACCTGAATGTACAGAATGTGATTTTACTTTTTGATCAATTTTCCACTTGTCACTTCCTCCCAAGACCTGCTGTTTGTTACTACAGAAATATTCTGCTTTTTCCTCTCAATCCTGATTTGAGGTGCTGTCTAAAGATGGCTGATACACTCATATTTTCCTCTCTACTGCTGGTGTTGTTGATTAACAACAAGGTCATAAAAAAGACAGACAGACCTTGTTTTTGTTGTGTGTTCTTGTCTAACTCTTTTCACATACCTTATTGATTCATACTGCCAACCTCAGGCCTACTGAAAACAATCATGGAAAAAATAAATACATAAAGCAAATATCATCAAGACAAAGGAACAGGATGTGTGGGTGGTTTATTGCTGTGAGTCACTCACTAAGAGCATTTTACTTCATAATGCAATGACCTTATGAGTTTCATCCATTGATCTCATTATTGCAAAACAAAATGAAGTGTGGCACTTTTCACAAACAGAATACAACAAAAAGGATCTGAAATTATCATTATTATTATTATTTATTTATCAATAAATTGTCAGTGAAAAGAGATGCTTACCCCTTATTAATTTCTGGATATTCAGCGCATTGTGATGTGTTGATTTGTAAATGGATTGTTAATTTTGCACAATTTATTAGCTCTAATATCATTGTGTTGCTACTAGATGCCTGTATAGCCCTATGTAATAATCTATAGTAACTAAGACATTGCACATAATTTGCACATAAATTTGGATTTAGATACATGTTTAGATAATATCAATGGCTACTTTTTGTATTTATCTTTTTTTTTATTGTTTTGTTGTTCTTGCTTTAAGCATTGATTTAAAGTGTCAGTTATTGCATTATTATTTCAGTCAACCCAATAAATTCCTTTGTTACCCCAGACTAGACTTGTAGTCAAGACCGACTAAACCGAGACCAAGACACTACCAAGACCAGAGGGTATCGAGACCAAGACAAGACCAAGACCAAGACCAAGACAGACCAAGTCAAGACCAAGACCAAGTTGAGACCATGACCGAGACCAAGTCGAGACCGGAGGAAAAAAAACAGACTAGTGTTGAAGCTAAGCAATAACTTATGAATTCGTATGAATTCAAGAACAGCAGCATACTAGGGTTCAGCCGCAGTTTACATATTAGACGGTATTACTTCAACTACACAGGCAGAACAATACAGAGACAGACCATGACATGTGTGTGACTGTGAGCTCTGTAAATAATTTGCAGACTGGGTGAGATCAACTATGTGTAGCAATTGCATGACGGCTGTTACTGCACTATTAGAGGATTGAGACTCCCTTAACTTTTGTGTACCGTTGAGGACTGACATGACTGGTACTGACTGGTTCATCTGACAAAACATCAAACACCTCCAACACCATCTTGCTCCTCCAACAACTGTCTAAAGAATGAGAAATATGTAACCAATTGAAATTATACTTAATGTGTAGATGAAATCGTAACATCAAATTAAAGATACACAATTATAAACTTGGATTAGGCCTAATGTTTCGTCAACACAACGGAGATATGCAGATGATATTTAAAAGACCATTTATTTAACATCATCTTAAATACAATACTGTAATCAAACACACACACACACATACACACACACACACACACACACACACACACACACACACACAGATATCAAAGACACAAATTCATCTAAACAAATGCAAAATACAAATACGAAATATTAATACATCAAAAACTGTACATCAAATTGTACATTAATAAGAATAAGAGCTTATAAGATTCTGATATCTTGATGTCTGCAGTGGCATGTTATTATAACACACTGTCAATGAAATCAAACATGTTGTTCAGTGGTGCAAGAACCATAGAACACAGATACCATAGACAAAGAACAGATTGATAAACTAATACATCAAAAACTAGAATGAAAGGCATACTATATCATGTGCACAGAACCAGTATGGATATTAAAATTAGAACCAGAGTGGATTAGCTGAAAAGAACATATTATTCTATGGTTAGGGAACCAGTGTGAATTTTATTGAGGGGATCTGAGTCCATTCACTGGAAAGATTCCAGGTCTAAAGGAAGCAAGATAGATCTAAATCCTCATTTAGATCTTGAGGGTCCAGTGTGTCCACTGTATGGATCCAGAGAGTAGGGCTATGGGATGGCTAATTGAAGACACCCGCCCTCACGCACCTGTGTGTGCTTTAAAGCAGTTCTCCTTTAAGAGCAGGATCCGACAGTTTTGTCGCTATGGTTACACACACACACTGTTAAAGTTAAAACCCATCATGTCACTGATATGTGTTTTTTAAATCAAGTGATCAAAGTGCTCGTTGCCTATGCGATCATTGGCGCGGATAAAGTTTTCTCGTGTGGCTCGCGGCCTCGCGCACACACCGCACAGTCGTCACTCGAACGCACCCTTCAATCCGTTGCGGATACTCTCTGTTCTGGTGAAATCACGAAACAATGCACACAAACGTGTCTCTGCTTGATATACAACCACTGATGAACATAATCGGTTTTGATGAGGGAAAAAAAAAACTATACGAGAAAAAAAAAAAACCTATACGCGTGCGGATTAGAAACTAGAACCTCCGACACGATTGGTGAAAGTTCTACCACTGGACCATTAAGAAATACATTATTCAAATAGGCGAAACGAGTCACACGAAAATTTTCAGCACTTATATATAAGTATATTAGGCTAACGTTACATCTCATTAAACGACAACCTAAACCCCATGTAGCCTACTATTTAAATCGATTGCTGGACATCGTAATGTTATTGTACATTTATCTGATATTGTCCCTCCGTATATTAACCAGGCCCACGTATTAATGACGTTCTGTATCCGCCACTGACATAAACATACATGTCCCTAAATAACTTACCACACAAGAACACATGATAAAAAACAACAATAATTCAGCAGATAAATTATCTGTTTGGTCATGGGAGGTTGGAAAGGTTTTACCTCAAAGAGTTTGAAATGGGTAACGTTAGATAGCTTACCTTTCCCTGTGTTTACGCTCCAGGTGTCTGGTGAAGGTTGAGGTGGTCCCGGCTGTCTCTGTCAAGCAGACTTTGCAGAATCTACATTTCGCCGAATGCTTCTTTTTATTTGACGATGCGCAGAAGAACTCATTGTGTTCTACGAAAGCAAATTTTATGACCAAGGAATTCGCTGACATACTACTGACTGACTATAGATGCTGGATCTGTGCTCTTTACGCTTTACGCTACACTCACTGAGGCATAATTTTATGGATGGATGAGCGCCAACGGCTGCGTCACAAAAAAATACATGCATGTGATTGGCTGCATTTGAAGGGCGCGAAATAAATAATAATGTTACATTATCGAACGTTGTGCAGTCGTGGATATTGTTGTGTATTGCTAAATCCCGCGACCACTATGTCGGTCTGAGACAACTAGACCTAGACAAGACCGAGAGGTCCGAGACCAAGACAAGACCAAGACCAAAGACCGTCGAGGTCGTGACAAGACCGAGACCACGTAAAAGTGGTCTCGAGACCAAGACCGGTCTCGAGACATACATCACTACCCCAGACTACATATACAAGCCTGATCAGTGGCATAAAAGAAATCAATGCAGCTACTAAATCCTTTGCTACTCATTAACGCATTAACTTGTGAGATATGTGCAGTGAATGGCACTGTTCCCATTAAGTGCTGTTAGAAGTGATTTAAAGGGTTCCTATTATGCTTTTTCACTTTTTGAATTTCAGTCAGTATATAGTGTGTATGTTTGGGCATAACAATTATATTCAAACTTACAAATCTCAAAGTCCACTCCAAAGGGAGATATCTAGTTTTTAAAAAAATCCTTTTCCAAGAACTACAATGAATGGCTCGTTAGGACTACGGCATTTGTTTTCCAGGATTTTTGATATCACAAAGTGGCCCATTAGAATATCAATAAAATAAATCCTGCCTACATACATTTTAATGGTTGAGGGGTGGGGAGGGGGGAGGTCTGTTTAAAACACTTGGTTGAGTGCATCAGACAAGAAGACGATGAAGAAGTGCGGGTGTGTCCTCAAGTTATTACACATGCACCTGAATAATTATGTCTGTAAATATGAATGTTAAAATTATGAAAACATTTTTATAATAAATTGCTGACAGTACAATGCTGGACGATGATGTATGTTTGCCATACATTGAGTGCAGGTGTTTTTATATCACTGTATTTCTAAAAGAAACCAACTGTTTTCAGGAAATGTTAATGTCATTATCATTTAATCTTGCATGTAATGTCTTATAAAGCAGTGTTTTTTTGAGCAGAGCTACTTTGTGTATAGCTGTTACCAGGGAAACTTCCATGATCTCTCCCATTCCAACAGCGCCTCCTGCTAACAGTGAATTAATTTGCATACATATGCCGCCTGGGAAACACTGGACTATGGTATAAATAAATTAAACTCTATAACAGTTTCACTGCAATTCATGTTATAATGTTAGAATTAAATAGCAATAAACAATTATACATACGCACTTATCTGTACATAGCAGATGCAGTTATTTTTAAGAAATTGTTGACTTCCTATCTGAAAGGAGATTTAGCCCCCCAAAAAAAACAAACAAAAAAAAAACATCAACAACAACAACAGTAATGTTACCACTCTAATATGTCTTGCAATATCCGTGCTTGCAAAGGTTCTGCATGATCTTCTTGTTTAATATTCTCTGGGTCTGAATCCAGCTCAAATAGATATAGCAATATATTGACTCCATCCTTAACTATACCAGAGCAGACAGAACTTGCTGCTTTGGCAATACTAAATTACTAAACTATCTAAACTGTTTGCCAATCACAACGCACTGGGATAGCTAAACTATCACATCACATTTAGTTTTTCGAAAGGTGGGCATTCATTATACCCGGAACTAATCGAGCCGTTTGTGCAAGGCTGGGGAGAAAGGGATTGTAATAATGTAAATTATGTAAAAAAAAAAAACAATGCATTTTTTTCGAAACACCAAGCATGAGAGCATGTTCTAGTACACTTCCAAACAAATTCAAGACATTGTAAAAGAGCATAATTGGACCCTTTACTGATTCAGCATTTCGACACCTCCGTAAGGATGCATTAAACTCGACAAAGTGGTTTATTAAAGGATGTATTGATCTTGTGAATTAGTGAATTTTACTATACCAAAATTTTAATTGGCTGTTAAAATGTATATGGGAATATTACATGACACACTGATCCTTTAACAATGCATTGGTGCAAAAAATGCACACCCGTTTTTGGGGAAAAAATAGCGACACGATCATAGTACTCAAAATACTGATTTTGTTCTTTTTTTTTTTCTTTATTCATATTTTAAATTGGCCTTTGAACTTAGCTTTGTTGCATGGCAAAAAACAAAAAAACAAACAAAAAAAAAAACTAACAGTAGTGCCAGTATGAGCACTCATTGGCGCCCCTTCAGCTGGTGGTGCCCAAGGCGACCGCCTAGCTCACCTATGCCTAGAAATGGCACTGTGTACAGTATTTACATTTATTTTATTTTTTTTTACATTACAGCATGTCAACATATTCTGTTACAAAAAAATACAAAAATAATGATATAAAAAAAGCATAATAAGACCCTTTTAACATATAGGATTAGTGCATCAAAACCCCTTAAAAAAATTATAGACCAAAGTGTATTCGAGGAAATGTTTCAAAGTCCCCTTTTACACTCTCCATGACCATTAATTTCCCCTGTGTGTAATACTTATTATTTAGTTTTCTTGCTGGAACAGAAATCTTGAGTCTTGATTGAGTGAGATCGGCTCATTGAGGGAGTTTATCTTGTGAGCTAGAACACATAAGATTGGAAACAAATCGATTCTCATTATGTATGGAATTTTCTGACTGTGTAAACCAGTCAGGCTTGAATAAACCAACCACATGCTCAAGTCTTGCAAAGAATATTTCATCACAAGCACACACACACTACCTTCAAGCTCAACACCTGACAAGTAAAAAACGAGATAGTGGATGAGGTCCAAGAGACAAATCACCCCAGACCTGCAATGTGTGAGAGAGTAAGCTGACAGCCTAAAACCAATTTACATGCTCTTGCATTCCCGATTCATTTCACAATTATTCACTTCAGACTACATCTGCACCTGAGGCAGATGGCCACGGTGAGTGGATTTTTTTCTGCAAATTCACCTGAGGGATGCTAGTGTTGGCATTGATAATGAAGGATCCACTTTTGGTTGCTAATTCATATAATAATTAATTTGTCACTCTTTAGATCTAATCTCTCTGTCTTACTCGTTTTTTATTTTTTTACAGGAGCAATTTTCCACAAATGGCACATACATGTGCGAGTTTAATATCTACGTGGAAATTAGCATTCTCAGTTTTCTTGCATTCTTCTTAAAATATCTTACAAATTACAATCTCTGTCAAATTAAACCAAAATAAACAGGCATCCACATGTGCTCTTAAAAAAAACAACAACAACAACAAAAAATAAAATAATAATAATTAACTATAGCAAACATGCACAAGTGATTTTTTATATCATTTAATAATTTCATGTCTCACAAAACTTTATATAAAAACACCTATTTAGTGGAGCAAAAAAGTGTTTTCAGTGTTGGGGACTGAATGACTTGTCAGAGAAGAAGGAATGCTCAGTGCAGAAAATATAGAGATAACCTTAATGAAAGCCCTATCCAGAGCATTAAGAATCTCAGGCTGGGCAGAAGTTTAATCTTCCAACAGGACAGTGACCCTAAGTACACAGCAAAAGTGTCTTATAGACAACTCTGTGAATGTCCTTGAGTGGACCAGACACAACCTTAGCTTGAACCCAATCAAATATTTCTGGAGAAACCTAAAAATGTGCATCTGCACCCATCCAACCTGACAGAGCTTGAGAGGTGAAGAGATGAGGAGAAGAATGGCAGATAATTGCCAAATGCTGACGAACAAAAATCAAACAAAAAACACTTGAGACTGTAAAGGTGCTTCAGCTAAATATTTAGTTACGGGTATGAATACTAAAGCAATGTACTTATTGCAGGTTTTTTTTTGTTTTTTTGTTTTTAAATAAATTTACAAAGTTGTGACAATTCTGTTTTTGCTTTGTCAGTATGGTGTATGGAGTGTAGATTAATGTGGAAAAAAAGTAATTTAAAGAAGTTTATCATAAGGCAGCAACATAATAAAATGTGACCTGGGACCACAAAACCTTTAGTGTCATTTTTTTCATCAGAAATCTGAATAAATAAGTCTTCCATTGATATATGGTATGTTAGGGTAGGACAATATTTGGTCGAGATACAACTATTTGAATATCTGGAATCTTAGGGTGCAAAAAAAAAAAAAAAAAAAATCTAAATATTAAGAGAATCGCCTTTAAAGTTGTCCAAATGAAGTCCTTAGCAATGCATAGGACTAATCAAAAATTACGTTTTGATATATTTACGGTTGGAAATGACAAAATATCATAATGGAACATGATCTTTACTTAGTATCCTAATGATTTTTGGCATAAAAAAAAATCTATAATTTTGACACATACAATGTATATTTGACTATGGCTACAAATATACCAGTGCGACTTAAGACTGGATTTGTGGTCCAGGGTCACAAATGTGAAAAAAGAAAAAGAAAATTAAGGGTTATAAATACATATTCGCAAGGCACTGTACCTGGTCTCATGGCAAAAACATACCTGGGGACACTTTTTCGCAAGACGGGATATATGTACCAGTAAGTATTCATCACTGCAGTTTCCAAAAGAAAATTAACACTTGAGGCAGTAAAACTCTGACACCATTTATTCCTTTTCACACTAAGTATGTTTACAGAGTTTTGATTAATAAAGCGTAATTTTCGCACAATTACTTTAAGAATATTATGTTATGACTTCAAAACAATTTTAATATGCTGGGAGATTTGAAAACTGATGCATTTGAATGTCAGCATATCACTTATCCAGCTTCATATCTATGGGTTTTCATAGACAGTAGGGTTGTTCAGTAGCTAATGCAGTACGGAGTACTTGAGTACTTGAGAGGTGAAGAGCTGTGGTACAAATCCTGTGTAACTACGGTTCAACATAACAGTTCAAATCTGCATAAATTGAAGTTGAAATGGCATGTTTGCATCAACAAATGTGTTTTTTAATGTTTTTAAAGTTTGCATTTGTTAACACCATCGGGTAGGTTTAGGGTTGGGTTTGGTGTAGGGCATATTTCCAAAACGGTAGAGCATTAATTTAGTTCCCGGATATTTGAATTTTGATCCGCCTCATTATGTACCTGAAGCAACATAATATAAACACAGCAATATGTACCTATATCAATGCAATAAAAACATGCCACGGTTCATGTAGTGAACCCATGTTTTAGAGCCACTCAGTGTACATTTCTCTTTGAAACTGCTGCGAAACATGCAGTAAGTTACGTAAAAACGGTCCTGCAGAGGTACACAAAGGTACGTATTTTTATGAAACTGGCTTGAAATGTACGTTAGTTGCCTATTGACTATAGTCTTTGAAGAGTGTTCAAGTGCAACAGACATACTTAGTGTGATGTGACAACAGAAACAACTTCAGCCACCGTTAGCTCAACGTTGTCAGTTTGGTAGGTTGCAGCCTTGAGACTCATCAACCCTTTTCAGATAAAATGTGAAAAAAATTAAATAAAACCATTTTTCCTACTCCAAAGGGGAAAAAAATACATGTGGCAGCTGAGCAACTGCAAAGTAGATGAATGAGAATAATAATGGTTTTCTTTGACAAAGTATTATAGACCTAACTGATCAATACAGAGAAAAATATCCAAGTGACGGCAGGAGGTCTTTAAGCAAAAGTTTATTTTTGCTCTTTATTTAATCTCATTCCAGTCATGTACACGTAGGAGATATACATCAAGAATAAAAAGGGGGAAAACATTATTTTAATAAAAAAGTGAAAATCCATTAATACAGTAAGTCACAAAATGTAGAACTATAAATTGTAATCCTTTGCACTTAGTTGTCTGCGAATATGTGGAATGATTTTATTGATAGTTATTTCAAACCTGTGCTAGAGCAAAATACACTGCTTATTTTGTGACTATGAATAGGTTTAATGATTAAGCAAAAAAAAACAGGCTTTTGAAAATTCCCAGTTTTCCAGAACATAAGGATCATTTGAGGTAATAAATTGTGGTATTGATTTCAGACTTACAGGAGCATTGCCTTGTGAGTCTTTAGAATTTTAAGTCAAACAAGAATCATCCTCAGTCTTAAAGAAGAAGAAAAAAAAGAAAAAAAAAGTCTGCAAGTATTTCATTTACAGTGATCTGAAAAGGTCCAGCTAAACTTTGCACTTTCATTTTCACAGGTCTTTTTTATTTATATAATTTTTTATTAAATTTTTATAAAATGTAATTGTTGTCGAACCTCCCATCCTGCAATAAATGACCTCTTTCAATTACCTTTTTTCATTCACCCATAGAACAATATACTATTATATGCAACAATAGTTCATTCTTGCGAGTGTTTACATTCCTTCCCTGTATCTTGGTTTCTCATTAGCCATAGGTCATTGCCGATGTAGTTTTCAGTGAGAAATCATGCAATTTTCCATGCAAATATCGTGATTAAAAAACAAAATAAACTTGACGTAAATAAGGACGCACCATACGGACATTATAAACCATGCGTACAAACTCTTTTTCATGGAGTGAGAAAAGTAATGAAGTAAACAACGAATTTAAATTCTGTTTTAATGTCGATATACACATTTACATTAAATATTCCACTCGCATTAAAGGAGATAAACACTAAAATTACATAATTTTACAATTCAATTCAATTCAAGTTTATTTGTATAGCGCTTTTTACGATACAAATCATTACAAAGCTGTCACAGTCTTCTGTCGTTCTGTCACTGTCTTCTGTGAGTGTTGTGTTTGTTTGGTGCCATGTGCTCTCTCCTGTCTTTTTCTGACCCCACCCACCTTGTTACTTCATTATTGTTTAGTTGCTCCACCTGTGTTTCTCCCTTTCCTCTGGACTCCATTTCCCCTAAACTCTACTCACCTGTTCTCTCGTTACCTTATTCCTTGATTTAATTTGTCCCAGCTGTTTACCTGATTGTCTTTCCTTTATAAGCTTCCTGTGTTTTCTATTTTGGGCTCGTTTGTCTCACGTATGTACAGGTTCTTGTCTTTGATGTCTGGCTCTCCTGTGTTCAGTCTAGTCATCTATGTTCTAGTTGTAAGCATGAATGCTATTCTGTTTTTCCCCTTCGGGGTGGTTTCAGTTGTGTTTTTGTTGATTTTGATAATTTATAAATAAAGAATCCTAATTTGCCTGCACTTGAGTCTTCACCTCTTACGATCCCTGACAAAAGCAACTTTACAGAAAATTAAGTTTCTACAATATTTAGTTGTAGCTTATAAGTGGTTATCAGTTTATGTGCAAATGATATGCAAAAAAATTTATACAACACAGTCAACCAGACAATTAACACTATTAACAGTAATTATAATGTGATTGCATAATAAGTAGCAATATTTGTTAGTTCTGTATGTCGTTTCAAGGTTAGCATCATCTGAGGTCCTCTGAGGGGTTGACATCATCTCTTCTCCGGTGTTCTGGATCCAGACTGGAGCTTGTGTACATTCTAGTTACCACAGGATGTAAATCCCGTGGCAAAACAGAGAAACAAATATAGACATCATTAGCGTAGCTGCTGTTCCAACAAAGTCAAAATAATTAGTTTAACCCAAGCTAAAGAAAAAGAATGCGCATTTGATCAGATACTGCAGTCACAAATTATGAGATGCATTGTTCAAATGGTTGGTGAAAGAGATGTGTTTTTAATCTAGTTTTAAATAGAGAGAGTGTGTCTGAACGCAGAACATTATCAGGAAGGCTATTCCAGAGTTTGGGAGCCAAATGTGAAAAAGCTCTACCTCCTTTCCTGGACTTTGCTATCCTAGGAACTACCAAAAGTCCAGTGTTTTGTGACCCTTATGGAGCGTGATGGGTTGTAGCATGGTATAAGGCTTGTTAGGTACGCATGAGCTAAACCATTAAGGGCCTTATAGGTAAGTAATAATAATTTGTAACTGATACGTAACTTAATAGGAAGCCAGTGCAGAGATTGTAAAATTGGGATAATATGATCATATTTTCTTGACCTGTTAAGGACTCTAGCCGCTGCATTTTGGACTACCTGTAGCTTGTTTATTGAAGATGCTGGACAACCACCAAGAAATGCGTTACAATAGTCCAGTCTAGAGGTCATAAATGCATGAACTAGCTTTTCTGCATCAGAAACAGGTAACATATTTTGTAGCTTGGCAATGTTTCTAAGATGGAAGAATGCTGTTTTTGTAACATGGGAAATATGGTTTTCAAAAGACAAGTTGGAGTCTAATATAACACCCAGATTTTTGACCGTAGAGGAAGTAACAGTACATCTGTCTAGTTGCAAACTGTAGTCTACTAGATTCGGTGTACAGTTTTTTGGTCCAATAAGAAATATCTCTGTCTTATGTGTATTTAGAAAATTATTGGTCATCCAATCTTTTACATTTTTAACACACTCTGTTAGCTTAGATAATTTAGAAACTCATCAGGTCTCATTGATATAGTTGAGTATCATCAGCATAATAGTGGAAACTAATCCCGTATTTTCTAATAATATTACCAAGGTGCAACATGTATTTTGAAAATAGAAGAGGACCTAGAACGGATTCCTTGTGGCACTCCATATTTTACTGGTGATAAAATTAGATGAATGCCCATTTAAATAAACAAAATGGTAGCGTTCGGACAGGTAGGATCTAAACCATCTTAGAGCCTGCCCTTGAATATCTGTATAGTTTTGTAATTGATCTATGAGTATGTCATGATCTATGGTGTCGAACGCAGCACTAAGATCAAGTAAAACAAGCAATGAGATGCAGCCTTGATCTGACACAAGAAGCAAGTCATTTGTAATTTTAACAAGTGCAGTTTCTGTGCTATGGTGGGACCTGAAACCTGAAAACCTGAAACCTCTCATACCGACCTACAAGCAGAAACTGAATCAGCTAAACCTGTATTAAAGACTGTAAAAAGATAGACTAATGATGCAGAGTAGGATTTACAAACTTGTTTTGACCTCACTAATTTGAGTGTTTTTGAAGCTGTTGCCACCGATCTGGATGAGCTCACAGAGACTGTAACATCTTATAACAGTTTCTGTGAAGACATGTGCATTCCTACCAGGGCTCTAAAATCTGTGGCCATGAAATCATTTCAAAAACTGGTTTTAGCTTATCTGAAGGACATCACTGGACCCTTACTGGACCCCCTGCAGTTTGCCTACCAAGCAAACAGGTCGTTGGATGATACAGTCAACATGGGACTGCATTACATCTTATGTGAGAATCCTGTTTGTGGACTTCAGCTTGGCATTTAACACTATCATCCCAAACCTCCTGCTGCCCAAATTAGCTCAGCTCTCTGTGCCCACCTCCATCTGTCAGTGGATCACCAGCTTCTTGAAAGACAGGCAGCAGCTAGTGAGGCTGGGAAAATTTTCATCCAGCACCTGTATGATCAGCACCGGTGCCCCCCCAGATTTGTGTTTTCTCCCCACTGCTGACTGCACATCTAAAGACCCCTCTGTCAAGCTCCTGAAATCTGCAGATGACACTCATCAGCCTCATTCAGGATGGTGATGAATCTGCTTACTTACAGGAGGTTAAAGTGCTGGCTGTCTGGTGCAGTTTCAATAATCTAAAGCTTAACATGCTCAACACTCTAGAGATTATCGTGGACTTCAGGAGGAACCCCCCTCATGAAACAGCACTGTAACTGACAGTGGAGACATTCAGGTTTCTGGGGACCATTATCTCTCAGGACCTGAAATGGGACAATCACATTGAGTCCATTGATTAAAAGGCTCAGCAAAGGTTATACTTCCTTCACCATATCTGATATCACCGTCCACAGGAGCTGCTGAAACAGTTCTACTCACCATCATTGACTCTATCCTCGGATGGAACACACAACACTAGTATACATTTTTTAACACACATACTTATTTACATTCAATTTTGCACATATTATACCTGTACAAACCCGATTCCAAAAAAGTTTGGACACTACAAATTGTGAATAAAAACAGAATGCAATGATGTGGAAGTTTTAAATTTCAATATTTTATTCAGAATACAACATTGATGACATATCAAATGTTTAAACTGAGAAAATGCATCATTTTACAGGAAAATAAGTTGATTTTAAATTTCATGGCATGAACACATCTCAAAAAAGTTGGGACAAGGCCATGTTTACCACTGTGTGGCATCCTTTCTTCTTTTTATAACAGTCTGCAAACGTCTGGGGACTGAGGATACAAGTTGCTCAAGTTTAGGAATAGGAATGTTGTCCTATTCTTGTCTAATACAGGCTTCTTGTTGTTCAAGTGCCTTAGATCTTCTTTGTCGCTATTACAACTAACTCAGAGGCTTAACAAGAGATAGGAGACCATGCCACAAACAAATGGTACAAAACAAATTTATTGTGTATCTGAAATAGAGGAGTGGCAAGAGAACAAGCAAAGACAGGCCAAGGTCCGTAACAGTCACATCTTCCTCTTTATGATGCTCCAATTCGCGAATGATTCATTCTTTTGAGTCAACTCTGTTGAAAAGCTTGATCAAACCAGTTGGCAAACGAGTGAACAGGTTCATGAATCAGTTTGAATGATTCGTTCAGTTCCCTGCCGCATGCGCTGAGCGTCTGAAGCGGTTCACTCCGAGTTGTAACGTTTAACATCAGCAGCATTGAAAACGTGGCTATGGAAGTGCATTGAATTGAAAGCAAATCTGTAAAGGCTATTTGCTAGCAATGAAGATCTTTATTAGATGAACACCGCATGCTGTCTACTGTTCAACAGGTAATAACTTGGGCTACATTCGATTACAGGATACCACTATGACATTAGTTTGTTGTACATGTGACTTATAACAGAAGGGAACCAAGTTGAATGCAGCTTCCAAAAGGCAAGAAATAGCGATTAATATTTTATTAATATTCATATCATAGTCATAGTCATATCATCAGCTGCTAAATTCAGATCTGTGATCGCTTGCTGTCGCTGAGCCAGAGATAGAAGCGTTTTTACAGCACTGCTCATTATAACCAATCACACATGATTCTGTTGAGCTAATGAATGCAATGGCCAATCAGAGGCTTTCAGATGAGTCATCGCTAAAATGCTGTTGCTTCCTTCACTCGCTCACTGACTGAATACCTCTTTCTGGCAAATTATCTCGTCAGAAACAACAAAGTGCAGATGTGTGTAAAAATCGGTAAATAAGATATTCATTTCACAGTGTTAACAGTTTCAATGATTTTAATGGGAGTTTTTGAGAGTGATTGAATTCTAGACTGTCAGTGAAAATGATTTTTGATAATGTAAATGTTATTTGCTCTCTTTATGAGCAATGAAAAATTAGTAGCAGTTTTTATATCACATTGACTTTCAATGTTAAATTCATATTTAATATAAAGTCAGTCGTATTAAAAATATGTTATGGCATGACACCTATATCTGTTACTTAAGTAAACAGATGTTCTGTAACTTAACGGTCATATGAGGAGTTTTCTCTCTTCTCTGTGTTAGAGGTTATTTATACATATATAATACATACTTTAAAATATAATTTATTTTGTGATGCAAATCCGAATTTTCATCAGCTGTTACTCCAGTTTTCAGAGTTATGATCCTTCAAAATATAATTCTAATATATTGATTAATTACCAGTGCTGGAAACAGTTTTGCTGCTTAATAAATTTTTGGAACCTGTGACATTTTGTTTAGGATTATGACAAAAAGAACATCATTGATAGTAAATCAACATATTGGAAGGATTATGTGACATTGAGGACTTGAGCAAAGGCTGATTATATATATATATATATATATATATATATGTATATATATATATATGTATATATATATATGTATATATATATATATGTATATATATATATATATATATATATATATATATATATATATATATATATGTATATGTGTATATATATGTATATGTATATATATATATGTATATGTATATATATATATGTATATATATATATATGTATATATATATATATATATATATATATATATATATATATATGTGTATATATATATATATATATATATGTATATATATATATATATATATATATTTATACACACACATATACATTACATACATTTTATCTATATATCTATATAAAAATAGGCTCAGTATATATGACCCAAAGTAACTAGTAACTAACTACTTGAGTAGATTTTTTATCCGATACTTTTTTACTTTTACTCAAGTAACTATTCAGACTAGTACTTTTACTTTTACTTGAGTAAATATTTCTATTACTACTTTTACTTTTACTTGAGTACAGTTTTTGGGTACTCTACCCACCTCTGCATTTAACTTTTCTGGCTTCTTATTGCTACCTGTCCCAACTTTTTTTGAAATGTGTAGCTATCATGAAATCTAAAATGAGCCAATATTTGGCATGACATTTCAAAATGTCTCACTTTCAATATTTTATATGTTATCTATATTCTATTGTGAATAAAATATAAGTTTATGAGATTTGTAAATGATTCCATTCCTATTTTACTCACAATTTGTGTACAAATTGTCTAATGTCTATTTTGTCTATTTTTATATTATTCTTTTTGTTAAGTGTGTCCTGTCTTGTCAATGTCATTCTGTTGTACTGTGGAGCTTCTGTCACTAAAGCTAATTTCATGTTTGTGTAAACATACCTGGCAATAAAGCTAATTTTGATTCTGAGTTTGATTAGTAAGATAATAATAATAATAATAATAATGATAATAATAATAATAATAATAATAACTTTCTTTAAAACCCTGTGAGAATAAAACGCATGATCCCAACAAATGATGTGAGTGAAAATTATTATGTCCATAACATCCATCTTTCCATCAATTTTCCAACCCGTTTGTCCTATGTAGGGTTGCAGAGATGCTGAAGCCTATCCTAGTGTACATTTACAAATTCTCCAGGACATAAAATGCAACTTATTGATACTATTTTTATTATTATTATTATTTATACAGTACATTGGTGCTTAGTCTAATTGTCCTTTAAAATCTTAAAGGGGTCTTGATATGAGAAATCAAATTTGCTTTGAACTTTTGACATATAAGTTGTGGCCTAATGGTTAGAGGTTTTTTCCTGAGAGTCTCGGGCCAGCAATACCATGACTGAGGTGCCCTTGAGCAAGGCACAGAACCCCCAACTGCTCCCCGGGAGCCACAGCATAAATGACTGCCTACTGCTCCGGGTGTGTGTTTATGGTGTGTGTGTGTGTGTGTTCACTGCTGTGTGTGTGTACTTTGGATGGGTTAAATGAAGAGCACGAGTTCTGAGTATGGGCCATCATACATGGCTGTATGTCATGTCACTTTCACTATAAGAGGTAAAATAAATAAATAAATTTCATAGCTTAAAATGTCATTCAATGTATTTATTTAAACTAGCTCCAAAAATGGCTTATTTTGGATCAAGATGACATCAATGCCTTGATGAATAGTCTTCTTCTCACCATAGGCCCCATCTACTGGTGTTCACTCACTTGCTTGACACATGATTATGCTGAATTCAAGTGTTGCATTGTGTCAAAAGCAAATTGAATTTACAATCACTACCACTACTGCCACTGTCTTGTACAATGGATACAGTATACAGATGCACATTCGCTTTCTGACACAGTCCACGTTCTTGAGTCAACGTTCTTTGTTGTCAATAGGTCAAATGGAGTGTAAGAATGTTCGCTTTGAAGCAGTTGGTTTAAACAGCTAATTTGCTTCTTTGTACAGATATCAGAAGTATAGCAGCGTATGGAACAAGTAGATAGTTTATTTTTAATGGCATCCTGGATCATGTCAGAGGATTGATCGGAGCATTCTGTGTTGTGAGTTCACAAAGAAACATTTGTTGAAAGAGTAAACAGTACTAGTGTCAGTGATCGGTCAGGCTCAATCCCCAGCCAATCACAGTGCACCCCATCTCCAGAATATTAATCACCAGCACCTGTTCGTAATTCACTCTTCAATTAGCCACACAATATAAGCATACACCTCAGCTTCATTCACCGTCTGATCTTGTGACTAAACAGTGGAATCTACCTCTGGTCTAGTTACTAGCTTTGACTACATCGACTTACCTGTCTACTTACCTCCTCTCTTCTTCTCCAGTGAACATCTCCTCCGAAATCCTGCCAAGGAAAGCTCCAGAGTATTCACTGAGGTGTGTGCCCCATCGATCGATCAGTCTTTTCTTCCAATACTCCTGTGAAAGAAGAGAGATCGTCAAGACCTCGTTGACTCGCTTCGGAGAGTACTGCAACATCCCTAACCCTCCTGAGACAGACCACGAAACCATGCAAATGGACACCTATCGACTGACACCTGCTGAGTGGCAGAGAAGGCTAACCCAGGGTATATGTTTATTATATTGCGGTTCAAGTGGGCATATGATCCTGGCCTGCCCACTTCATCCCCCATGCCGGTAGTGTTTCATTAAACCATCTCCCATAAAAATGAATTCACTCACTACTACTGCTCAACTTACTGATTCCAACGTTACCATTCCAGTTACCGTTCTCCTCGACTCTAGGTCAGCAGGAAATTGAATCTCCGGAAACCTCTGCTGGCAGCTCCACCGCCACCAAAACCCTCTACCAAGTCATGACAATTACTGGAAAGTCATTAAGTCGTCGGCATGTTAGACACAGTGTGGGTCCCGTGCAGCTTACCTTTGGGTTACTTCATCATGAATCCATCTGTTTGAAAATGTTCCACTGCAGACATCATTTTTGGTCGTCCTTGGCTGGTGCAGCTTAACCCTATTCTTTCCTGGTCCACAGGAGAAATCCTACTGTGGGGTGATTAATGTTTTCCTGAGTGCTTCCCTAATCTTCCCATTACTCCGGTCAAGACCCATGAAACCCTTGTTGTAAACACCACATCCATAGAGAGTCCTCTAGAGAAGCGCTCAGTTGAAATACTGGCATGTTATAAGAAATTCCACAATGTATTCTGTCCCCAGGAAGCATCCCAACAACCACCTCATCGTCCCTGGGATTGTGCGATTGATCTGATTCCTGGTGAGCCAGTACCCCGTGGTAAGATCTATCTCCTGTCACTGCCCAAACAGAAGGCCATGGAGAACTATGTAGAGGAGGCCCTCAAACAAGGCTATATAGTCCCATCGACTTCCCCTGCCTCTTCCAGTTTCTTCTTTGTGGCAAAGAAGGACGGAGGTATGCCGCCCTGCATTGATTACCGGGCATTGAACAACATAACCATCAAATTCCATTATCCTCTTCCCTTCGTCCCAGCCACTTTGGAACAACTCTGTGGAGCCACCAATTTCACTAAATTAGATCTTGCAGTGCATATAACCTCATCCGAATATGCAAGGGAGATGAGTGGAAGACAGCTTTTGTGACCCCTACTGGCCACTATGAATATCGGGTAATGCCGTATGGCCTTGTCAATGCTCTCTGAGTTTGTCAAGATTTAATGCATGAGGTGCTCCGGGAGTTCCTTCACCATTTTGTCATCGTGTATATATAGATTACATACTCATCTACTCCCGGAGCTTGGCAGAACATCGCCAACACGTCACAGCAGTCCTAAAGCAGTTAACAAACTTTCAACTCTTCCTGACAGCCAAAAAAATTTACCTTCCACCAGCCCTCTGTACAATTCCTGGGGGGAAGATCGAGGCAATCATCCTGGCCATTACCCACCACCATCAAGGAACTTCAACGCTCTCTAGGATTCACCAATTTCTACCGCCGCTTTATATGGAACTACAGCGCCATCACCAGTCCTATAACCAGCCTTTTCAAGGTAAGCCCAAGAAGAATTATGACATCGGTATCCTGACATTGAACTATTGGCAATCAAACTGGCTCTAGAGGTGTGGAGACATTGGTTGGAGGGAGCGGCTCATCCTTTTGTCATGTTAACTGATCACAAGAATCTGCAATACCTCAGAGAAGCAAGATGCCTGATTCCCCACCAGGCTAGGTGGGCATTGTTTTTCACCAGGTTTGAATTCACTATTTCCTATAGACCAGGTACCCGTAATATCAAAGCCAACGCCTTGTCCCTTATCCATGCCTCAGAGGAGGCCGTTGAGGAACGGTAAAAGATAATCCCCACTCATCTCATTTCCAGTCCCATCCAGTGGAAAACACTGCCAGTCGCCACTGAGGATGCTCCTGCCACTCTCCCAGGGGATCGATATGTACCATGATCACAGCGCACTCCTCTCATTCACACCACGCACTCCTCCTTGGGCACTGGTCACCCCGGGGCTGACGCCACTCTCTCGTTGCTAAAGGACCACTTCTGGTGGCCCAACATGGCTAAAGATGTGAGAAGGTTCTAACAAGGTTGTCCAGAGTGTGCCATCTACAAATTTTCCTTTCACCTCCCTGCCGGCAATTGTACCCATTACCCATACCTAACCGTCCCTGGTCACACCTGGGAGTTGACTTCATTACCAATTTACCACCCTCTGATGGTAACACCTGCATTCTAGTCATAATCGATCGATTCTCTGTCGCCTCATTCCCCTCAAGGGTCTACCTACCGCTATGGAGACAGCAGAGCTCCTATTCAACTAGGTCTTCAGATAGTATGGCATACCAGAGGACATCGTATCAGATTGTGTTCCACAATTTATATCAAGAGTATGGAAATCCTTCTTCAAGCTCCTAGGTGTGACCATAAGTCTCTCCTCTGGCTATCATCCCCAATCTAATGGACAAACAGAACATAAGATACAAGAAGTTGGACCCTTCCAAGGAACCTTCTACGATGGCAAAAGGGACTTCTGGAACCAGTTCCTGGGCTGGGTCGTGTATGCCCAGAACTCCCTTCGCCAACCATCAACAGGTGTCACACCATTCCAGTGCATGCTTGATTACCAGCCCCAACTATTTCCCTGATCAGGAGAGCCCTCTGATTATCCAGCCGTTGATTACTGGGTCCGGCAGAGTAAGAGGGAGTCTGGGACGATGCCACCACCTTCAACTGGCATTGCGCAGGCAGGATATGACAATCGACCTTCGCAGAGCCACAGCCCTCACTTACCAGCCAGGTCAGAAGGTATGGCTGTCCACCTGGGACATTAGACTGAGCCTGCCCTGCAAGAAGCTAAGTCCCAGATTCGTCACTCCCTTCACCATCTTGGAACAGATCAATCCTGTCACTTACAAACTGCAAATCCCATCACAATATAAAATTCACCCCACCTCTCACGTATCACACCTTAAAACCTTTCATTCTCCTGTGTCCACAGAGCCTGACCAGACAGAGGAACCCCCTCTCTCATTACTCCTGGAAGAATGATCGATTTATAAGGTCAAAAAAATTCTGGAATCCCGAAAAATTCCAGAAAGACTGGAATACTTAGTCAACTGGGAAGGCTATGGTCCTGAAGAACGCTCCTGGGTCCCCAGAGATGACATCCTAGACCCCGCACTTCTGGAAGAGTTCCACACAACACATACCGATAGTCCAGAGCCATGGGGTAGAGGAAGACCACCACATTGTTGGGGTATTCAGCCCTCAGGAGCGGGCCGTGGAGGAGGTGGTACTGTCACAGATCAGTCTTTCCTTCCAATACTCCTGTGAGAGAAAAGAGATCATCAATCTCCCATTACACCTCTGAGTAACTATAACCATTACAGATCTGCTCACCTGTTGACCTCCCCATTCTTCTCTGAGCTCACCTGTTTCAATATATTATTCCAGTTCATACTAACCTTCTATCTCCGAGTACACTTGTTACAACTAGATCCAGCTATTTCTGTTTATCTACTTATTTTTGTCTATATATACACAGTACAGACCAAAAGTTTGGAAACATTACTATTTTTAATGTTTTTGAAATAAGTTTCTTCTGCTCATCAAGCCTGCATTTTTTTAATCAAAATGCAGAAAAAAATTTAATATTGTGAAATATTATTACAACTTAAAATAATAGTTTTCCATTTGAATATACTTTAAAAAAAATAAGTTATTCCTGTGATGAAAAGCTGAATTTTCAGCATCCTTTATCCAGCCTTCAGTGTCACATGTAACATCCAGTCTATCACATGATCATTTAGAAATCATTCTAATATTCTGATTTATTATGAGTGTTGGAAACAGTTCTGCTGTCTAATATATTTGATGAATAAAAGGTTAAAAAGAACTGCATTTATTCATGTCACGGTTGGTAAACCGTGATCTCTGGGTTTTGCACTTTGTGGGTGAAGTCTGTGTGTTATGCGTCAGCACTGATTAGTTTGTGGGCGTCTCCGTTAATTGTCATCAGCAACAGCTGTCACTCATTACTCATCCCTATATATTGGCTTGTCTAGCGTTTGCTTTCTTGTGTGTTTCTGCGTTGGATGGTCTCATTCCTTCACCCAGTCGTTACAGAACGCTCTCACCCAACATGGAAGCAGCGAGCACCACTTCACTGTCTGAATTCATTCATCACAGCGTCAACTGCATGGATCAGCAGCAGATCTCACCCAGCAGATCCATCGAGCTCACCCCGCAGATCCATCGGCTCACCTCTCCCACTGCGCCCACCGCACCGCCTGTGCCGCCCGTCCCCCAGGAGACCTCCCAGGACCACTTCCGGCCAGAGCCGCAACTTCCGGCGCCAGAGAGCTACTCTGGTGAGCTGAAATTTTGCAAGACTTTCCTTAACAAATGTTCCATGCATTTTGCATTGCAGCCCCGCACCTTCGCGACAGAGGAGTCCAAGGCTGCGTTTGCTCTTACACTACTCTCTGGCAGGACCGCCTTATGGGGGACAGCGGTGTGGGAGAATCAACATCCGTGTTGGGCCTTGTTCCACGCCCTCTCCGAAGGGATGAAACGGGTGTTCGATCGAGCCGCGGCCGGCAGGGAGGCCGCTCACCAGCTCTCGTACCTCCTAAAAGGAAAATCATCGGTGGCGGACTATTCCATTCAGTTCCGCACCCTGGCGGCCGCGTGCCAGTGGAACGAGGCGGGGCAGTGGGATTGTTTCCTGCATGGGCTGGCCGACCATGTTCAGAAGGAGATCTACCTCCTCAAGCTGCCCCCAACGCTCAACGGCCTAATCGACCTGGCACTCCGGGTGGACGCTCGGATAAACCGCCTGGGTAGACAAGTCAGTCCTACACGCCATTACGTCCCTTCGGAAAGGGGCCGCTCGAGTCAAGAGAACATGGTTGGTCCCGTCTACGATCATGAACCCATGCAGGTGGGTAGAGCTCAGCTTTCCCGGAGGGAGAGAGAGCAGCGGAGGTCCCAAGGACTATGTTTATATTGCAGTGGCTCGGAGCAATCCATCCATTCATGCCCGGTAAAAGAGCCAGCCCAGTAGTAAGTTTGAGGCTACCATCGGGTGGGATCTCTGCCGGGAAGTCCTCAACCACATCTTCGACTCTCCTTCCGGTGAAACTGCGGTGGGAGAACCACACTCACGACTGTCACGCCCTTCTGGACTCTGGGGCCGAAGGTAATTTCATTGACTCGCTCCTTGCACATCACTTGAACCTTCCTGTCCTTCCTGTGTCTCATCCCATTCATGTCACCGCACTCAATGGTGAGGAACTGCCACACGTCACCCACTACACTGAACCCATAACTCTGCTCACCCCAGGCAACCACACTGAAACCATATCATTTTTCCTCATGGACTCCCCTGTAGCTCCCATTGTTTTAGGTCACCCCTGTTTAATCAAACATAATCCACGAGTGGATTGGGGTTCCAACACAGTCACCTTGTGGAGTGAAAGTTGTCATGAGTCTTGTCTGGTTTCTGCTTGTCCTGTTGTGCCTGTTTCTGTCTTTCAGAAAGAGACCATGGTGTTATCAAACGTGCCCGCAGAGTAATTGGACCTGAAGGAAGTGTTCAGTAGGTCCCGTGCTGCTTCTCTTCCTCCGCATTGTCCCTATGACTGTGCTATAGATTTAGTGCCAGGTAAGTCCGCCTAAAGGCAAGCTTTACTCTCTTTCTATTCCGGAGAGGGAGGCCATGGAGAAATACATTTCTGATTCCTTGGCATCGAGGTTCATCCGCCCTTCCTCTTCTCCAGCGGGGCCGGGATAATTTTTTGTGGGTAAGAAGAATGGTTCTCTGCGACCTTGTATTGACTACCAAGAGCTGAACAACATCATGATAAAGAACACCTATCCGTTACCTTTGATGTCTTCAGCTTTTGAGAGGTTACAGGGAGCATCCGTATTCACAAAATTGGATTTACGTAACGCTTATCATTTGGTCCGCATCAGGAAGGTGGATGAATGGAAAACCGCCTTTAACACCCCTAGAGGGCACTTTGAATATTTGGTGATGCCGTTCAGGCTTTCCAACTCACCAGGAGTTTTCCAAGCACTCGTTAATGATGTGTTGAGAGACATGGTAGATCAGTTTATATATGTTTACCTGGATGACATACTGATTTTTTCTTCATCTCTCCAGGAACATGTTCAAGACGTCAGACGAGTGATCCAGAGATTACTCGAGAATGGGCTTTTTGTCAAGGCGGAGAAATGCATATTCCATGCACAGTCTGTCCCCTTCCTAGGGTATATCGTCTCGTCCTAGGGAATACGTATGGATCCTGACAAGGTTAAGGCTGTGATAGATAGGCCATCTCCATATTCCCATAAGGCCCTACAGCGGTTTCTGGGGTTCGCCAATTTTTATCGACGTTTCATTCGTAATTTCAGCCAACTAGTCTCACCTCTGACAGCCTTGACCTCCCCCAGTACTCCGTTCAGGTGGTCTGATGCAGCCGAAACTGTATTTACCAACCTCAAGAGCCGCTTCTTTCGACTCCCATCCTTGTAGCCCCTGATCCCACACGGCAGTTCGTGCTGGAGGTCGACGCATTAGAGGTGGGGGTAGGAGCAGTTCTTTCCCAACGTTCTGCCTCAGACGATAAGATGCATCCCTGCACGTTTTCTCTCATCGTTTATCTCCTGCTGAACGCAATTATGACATTGGTAACAGAGAATTGTTGGCTGTCAAATTAGCTTTAGAGGAGTGGCGTCACTGGTTGGAAGGGTCAGGGGTACCTTTCATTGTTTGGACCGATCACAAGAATTTAGAGTACATTAGAACTGCCAAAAGACTCAATTCCAGGCAGGCTCGGTGGGCACTTTTTTTTCGGTCGTTTTGATTTTACTCTGTCGTACCGCCCGGGTTCCAAAAATGTCAAACCTGATTCTTTGTCACGTCTTTTTGATCCTTCCGCCCACCCGGTGACTCCCGAGTGTATTTTACCTGAGAAAATAGTCGTCTCAGCACTCGTATGGGAGGTCGAATCGAAGGTCAAGACAGCCTTAGAAGAGGTAACGCCTACCTCTAATGGCATGACGGTCGTTTTGACCGTAGTGGACCGGTTCTCGAAGGCGGCACATTTCATTCCCTTGCCCAAATTACCTACAGCCAAGGAGACAGCGGTCACTGTCCTAGATCACGTCTTTCAGTTACATGGCCTCCCGGTAGACGTGGTTTCGGACAGGGGATCCCAATTCATATCAAAATTTTGGAAGAAATTTTGTAAATTGCTAGGAGCGATGGTTAGCCTGTCTTCGGATTATCATCCCTAGAGTAACGGGCAGTCTGAGCGAGCCAACCAAGATTTAGAGAGAATGTTGCGATGTTTGGTCTCCAAGAATCCTTCTTCCTGGAGCCAACAACTCTCTATGGTGGAGTACGCTCACAAATCGTTACCAGTGTCAGCCACGGGCCTCTCTCCGTTTCAGTGCAGCTTAGGTTACAAGCCACCAGCTTTTCCTAGTCTGGAATCTGAAGTCGTGGTCCCCTCCGCTCACGCATTTGTCCAGAGGTGCCACCGCACCTGGACCAGAGCCCGCGAGACTCTGCTCCGGATGAAGGAGCGCACTAAGGCCAAGGCCGATCGCCACCGGTCAAAGCCTCCCATTTACGTTGTGGGTCAAAAAGTGTGGCTTTCTACTAACAATATTCCTCTCCGTTCCGTTTCTATTTATCTAATTATCTCCCAAATTCATTGGCCCATTTACTGTCACCAAGATCATTAGTCCGGTGACAGTCCGCCTCAAACTACCTCCAGCGTACAGGAGAATACATCCCGCCTTCCATGTGTCCAAAATTAAACCCATGTTTTATTCACGTATTAATCCGCCTACCCGGTTCCCCCGCCGCTGCGTCTCTTAGATGGGGAACCGACTTATTCGGTTAATCGTATTCTGGACTCGAGACGGAGGGGACGAGGATTCCAGTACTTGGTGGACTGGGAGGGTTAAGGTCTGGAGGAGAGGAGTTGGGTACCTGCAAGGGACATACTGGATCACTCCCTTATTGATGATTACAATCAGCAGGTAGGCCCTTCTGGGAACTCCAGGAGGCGTTCTTAGGGGGGGGGGGGTACTGTCACGGTTGGTAAACCGTGATCTCTGGGTTTTGCACTTTGTGGGTAGTTTGTGGGCGTCTCCGTTAATTGTCATCAGCAACAGCTGTCACTCATTACTCATCCCTATATATTGGCTTGTCTAGCGTCTTGTGTTTGTGAGAGCGTTGTTTCATGTTTGTGACCTATGCTTTGCTTTCTTGTGTGTTTCTGCGTTGGATGTCCGTGTCTCCCCGGAACCCCGTCCACTCTACGCAACCCACCACCAAGCAACACCACGTACCATCGGCTCGCTTCCCCACAGTTCCTATGTCACCCTATTCTGTTGCGAACTCACCTCTGCCTTCCGGATCCGTCACTCATCGCCACCATCCTGGACTGTGCATTCCTCCCAGCGTCATTTGTGTTTCAGTATTGTCTTGTATCATTGTCTTCATTAAATTATATTAACCTTTTTAATTTTTATTTTATCATCCTTTTACTCTCTAAATGTATATTTACTCATTTTGGATTTGCTTATTTATTTGATATTATTGTTTATTGTTTAAAATTCATGTCACAATGGCCTAAAGAATTGTTATTAACTTATTGTATTTCTGGAAAGCACATTGTACACTCATCCTGCTAATATTGAATAAACATGTCAAAAAAAAAAAAAAAATTATATTAACCTCGCACTTGCTTCCTGCCACTCCTTCACCCAGTCGTTACAATTCAAAATAAAAAAATATATATATTCTAATAATATATTTTCTTTACTATCACTTTTTATCAATTTAACACATCCTTGCTGAATAAAAGTAATGATTTTATTTAAAAAGAAGAAAAAAAAAATATTGACCCCAAATTACTGACCAGTAGTATATATTGTTATTACAAAATATTAATATTTTAAAAACATAGCTTCTTTTTTTTTTTTTTTTACTTTTTATTCATCAAAGTATCCTAAAAAAGAATCACATGCAGAACTGTTTCCAACTAGGATCATGTGATAATGATCCTAAAAATTCAGCTTTGCATCACAGAAATAAATGAAAATTTAATGTATAATACATTTTAAAACAATTATTTTAAATTGTAATAATATATCACAATATTAAATTTTTTTCTGTATTTTTGATCAAATAAATGCAGGCTTGATGAGCAGAAGAAACTTCTTTAAAAATATTTAAAAACATTAAAAATAGTAATGTTTCCAAACTTTTGGTCTGTACTGTATATAGTATATATATAACGCTCCTTTTTTTGCTCTTTGTCTGGTCTTGTATGCATTATCTTTCATGTGGATATGTATTTACCATAACCTTGGAGGGTTTTTTTTATTTTTTTTTTTATTTTTTATAGTGACTCGGAATCGTGAGTGTCAATAATGCTGTTATAATGACACAATTTCCTTGGAAGAAAAGCAACTCCAAGAACATTTTAAGTATTAGTCATAAACTTTTCTCAAATTTCTTCAATTGTAGAAGACTTATTTACCGTACTAGGCATGAAAATGTTTTATTAGTAGTAATAGTAGTAGCAGCAGTGATAGATTTAGATTTAATACAATTCTACAAAATGTTAATGTTCTACATGTTGTTCTTTCCTAGCTGGTTATGGGCTTCATTAGCTTAAGTCTTCAACCATGTTAAAGTCCAACCTTTTACATAGTTTACTGTAAAAAATTATATTTTTTCCTCTCTTTTAAGATAACATAATTAAATTTATCGATTATTTTTTATCCATTTTGTGGTAAAATGTGACCCTTTAACCAATATATGCCAATACCAATATACTATACAGTCTAGTAGGTTCTGTTTGCTCTCTTACAGATCTGAAATTAATCACAGGTCAGGGAAAGAGGACCACAGTGGCCACACATTTACCCCCTGTGTTTGTTTGCACTATAAATAAATTGGTTCAGGCTGACTAAACTCTTTAATGAAAGTGGAAATGGTTTGGAGAAGCAGAACAGTCAGGTCACAAGGATTAACATGCCACTAATTATAGAAAAGTTGTTATTTCCCTTCCTCATTATCACATTTTGTGTTCACTGTGGATAGTGAGCGTTTGTGAAAGATTAAATGGAGAACAAAGTCAAGGCCAGTCTGCCAAGAGAAAGGGGTTCATGACAGGGCAAAGTGTGTAAAGGTCACGGTACTTTAGTTGACCACATGCTGAAAAGGAATTCAGAACACATTAGGTGGCTCAAGTCTTAAAAAGTACAACTGCACAATCAAGACATTTCCTTGATAAGAGCTTTTATTGAATTCATATTTATTGTAAATGTGTGAATGTTTATCAAATCTTGGGTTGTTACTCCCTGTGTGTAGCACCTGCTGCTCTGCAGATCCTTTTGTTAGAAACAAGCATCTAATTTGTTTGAGAAAAAAAAAATTAAAAGACATCTTATTTTACTGTTGTGTTTAAAAGGCTGTGTTTACACTGGCACAAAAAAAAATCTGATTTTTTTTTCTCACATCTGACACAGATCGGAAATTGTTGCACACATGTAAACACAAAAACTCACACAAGATCCGATTTTTTTCGCATCCGATCTGAGCAACTTCCAAATTTCTAAACACACATATCCGATTCTCCTCACAACTGCCAATGCAAGGGCGATTCGTTTGCTCATAAAGATTTTTAATGGCATTTTAAAGGGTTAGTTCACCCAACAATGAAAATTCGTCCATGAGGACATGACTGCAGCAGCCATTGAGGCCGAAACCAGCACATCTAGTGAGAAGGCTTTTTTTTTTATTTGACATAACATTATTTTATTTATCCATTATACTGAAGAGACCTTTTTAAAGGATATTGTTTTTTGTTTTTGCAATTGTGAGGTGAGTTTTATTTTGGTTTCAGAAAAAAATCTTTTTTTTTTTTTTTGCGATTCAAAAATGAAATTTTAAATACTGCAAGTAAAATTAAACACTGCTGTTAAAACAGTATTGCAAAGCACTAACACTGAATATGAAATGTGAATGAATAGTACCATATGAGGAACACAAACTTTCAATCAAAAAACATCAAGTAAACGAATAAGCATTTTACTTTTAGAGAATTCAAGACTAAAAGTCTTAAAAGTTCAAATTTCACCATTACAAAATATACTGTAACATCCTAACAAACACAAACAAACTTTTTTTTTTTTTTTAAGTGTAGGACAACTGTTTCACAGATATTTTCAAAAATCATTATCTCCTCAGAACGTTTCATCAATCAATCTACTACTGTGGGAGCAATTATTTAGAATTCTCAGTACAGCCCTTCAATACTGTATTAGCAGCAGATGGAGAGCCAGGTAATCTGCCTAAACAACAGAATTTGCACGACTTCAAAAATGTTACTTTGCAGCAAAATCCATCGCAACAAAATATGATAACTTAAATATTTCACGTAACGTTAATAGGATTAAAAATAAAGCTAGATTTAAACATTCAGTAATGTTGGTAACTTACAAAGTAAAGTTAGTGGTGTCCCTATTTTTCCTAATGAAAATTCACAAGTAAAGTACAACAAAACCAAATAAAAGCACTCAACACACACAACTGGGGTGATTCGTTCAGTCGCGCATGCACAATATTCTATAGGTTCTGTTCTGCTAGTAGTAATTCACCTGTGTCAGTCAATAGTGTGCCGAAGTTATGACGTCACTTCGTAGGACAACCCGGAAGTTACTGGCACATGGGTTCCCTCGATCGAAAAGCCTATGCATTTTCAATTCAATTCAATTCAATTCAATTCAAGTTTATTTGTATAGCGCTTTTTACAATACAAATCGTTACAAAGCAACTTTACAGAAAATTATGTTTCTACAATATTTAGTAGTGGCTAGTAGTTTGTGCACGTTTGACAGGATTTTAGAAAAAGAAAAATAATAATAATAATACAAGACGTAGTCAGCTAGATGATGAACTATCAATATTATTTATTAATAGTAATTATATGATGCAGTCACACATGTAGCAATAATTTTTAGTTCTGTTTGTTGATTCAAGGTTAGGATCATCTGGGGTCCTCTGACGGTCAGCATCATCTCTTCTCAGGTGTTCTGGATGCAGACTGGAGCTTGTGTAAATCCTAGTTGCAAAACATAGAAACAAAATAGAGACATCATTAGCATAGCTGCAACTACACTCACAATTTAAGAGATACATTATTCGAATGCTTGGCGAAAGAGATGCGTTTTTAATCTAGATTTAAACAGAGAGAGTGTGTCTGAACCCCGAACATTATCAGGAAGGCTATTCCAGAGTTTGGGAGCCAAATGTGAAAAAGCTCTACCTCCTTTAGTGGACTTTGCTATACTAGGAACTGCCAAAAGTCCAGCGTTTTGTGACCTTAGGGTGCGTGATGGGTTGTAGCGTGGTAGAAGGCTAGTTAGGTACGCAGGAGCTAAACCATTTAGGGCCTTATAGGTAAGTAATGATAATTTGTAACTGATACGGAACTTAATTGGTAGCCAGTGCAGAGACTGTAAAATTGGGGTAATATGATCATATTTTCTTGACCTGGTAAGGACTCTAGCTGCTGCATTTTGGACTACCTGTAGTTTGTTTATTGACGAAGCAGGACAACCACCTAGAAGTGCATTACAATAGTCCAGTCTAGAGGTCATGAATGCATTAACTAGCTTTTCTGCATCAGAAACAGATAACATGTTTCGTAGCTTGGCAATGTTTCTAAGATGGAAGAATGCAGTTTTTGTAACATTGGAAATATGATTTTCAAAAGACAAATTGCTGTCCAATATAACACCCAGATTTCTGACTGTAGAGGAAGTAACAGTACATCCGTCTAGTTGCAGATTGTAATCTACAAGATTCTGTGTGGTGTTTTTTGGTCCAATAATTAATATCTCTGTCTTATCCGAATTTAATTGGAGAAAATTATTTGTCATCCAATCTTTTACATTTTTAACACACTCTGTTAGCTTAGATAATTGGGAAGTTTCATCTGGTCTCGTTGAGATATATAGCTGAGTATCATCAGCATAACAGTGGAAGCTAATTCCGTATTTTCTAATAATATTACCAAGGGGCAACATGTATATTGAAAATAGAAGGGGACCTAGGACGGATCCTTGTGGCACTCCATATTTTACTGATGATAAATGAGATGACACCCCATTTAAGTAAACGAAATGGTAGCGATCGGACAGGTAGGATCTAAACCATCTTAGAGCCTGCCCTTGAATACCTGTATAGTTTTGTAATCGATCTATGAGTATGTCATGATCTATGGTGTCGAACGCAGCACTAAGATCAAGTAAGACTAGAAATGAGATGCAGCCTTGATCTGACGCAAGAAGCAGGTCATTTGTAATTTTAACAAGTGCAGTTTCTGTGCTATGGTGGGGCCTAAAACCTGACTGAAATTCTTCATACAGATCATTTTTATGCAGGAAGGTGCTCAATTGAGCAGACACAACTTTACATAAAAAACATAAATGGAAGATTTGAAATAGGCCTATAATTTGCCAGTACACTAGGATCTAGTTTTGGTTTCTTAATAAGAGGCTTGATAACCGCCAGCTTGAATGGTTTTGGGACGTGACCTAAAGATAATGACGAGTTAATGATATTGAGAAGCGGTTCTTCAGCTACAGGTAACAGCTCTTTTAGTAATTTAGTGGGTACAGGATCTAATAAACATGTTGTTGGTTTAGATACAGTGATAAGTTTATTTAGCTCTTCCTGTCCTATATTTGTAAAGCACTGCAGTTTATCTTTGGGTGCGACGGATGAAACTGAAGGGTTAGACGCTGTAGAATCTACATTCGCTATTGTATTTCTAATGTTATCTATTTTATCAGTGAAGAAATTCATAAAGTCATTACTATTTAACGTTGGTGGAATATTTGAATCAGGTGGCATCTGGTAATTTGTTAATTTAGCCACTGTGCTAAATAAAAACCTTGGATTGTTTTGGTTATTTTCAATGAGTTTGTGGATATGCTCTGCCCTAGCAGTTTTTAGAGCCTGTCTATAGCTGGACATACTGTTTTTCCATGCAATTCTAAAAACTTCCAAGTTAGTTTTTCTCCATTTGCGTTCAAGACTACGAGTTACTTTCTTGAGAGAGTGAGTATTACTGTTATACCATGGCACAGTACGTTTTTCTCTAACCTTTTTCAATTTGATGGGGGCAACAGCTTCTAATGTATTAGAGAAAATAGTGCCCATGTTGTCAGTAATTTTGTCTAATTCATGTGTATTTTTGGGTACAAATAGCAGTTGAGATAGATCAGGCAGGTTATTTGTGAATCTGTCTTTGGTGGCTGGAACAATAGTTCTGCTTAGACGGTAATGCTGAGACATATAGTTAATATCAGTTATACGCAGCATGCACGATACAAGGAAATGGTCTGTAATATCATCACTTTGGGGTACAATATCTATAGCAGTAAGATCGATTCCATGCGATATAATTAGATCTAGTGTATGATTAAAACGATGAGTGGGCCCGGTGACATTTTGCTTGACTCCAAAGGAGTTTATTAGGTCAGTAAACGCAAGTCCTAATGTATCATTTGCATTATCAACGTGAATATTAAAATCTCCCATGATTAGCGCCTTATCAACTGTAACCAGAAGGTCTGAGAGGAAATCTGCAAATTCTTTTAGGAATTCTGTATACGGCCCTGGTGGTCTATACACAGTAGCCAGAGCAAGAGATACATTAGACTTCTTTTGCATGTCTGACAGTGTAACATTTAGCAGAAGTATTTCAAAAGAGTTAAACCTGTATCCTGTTTTCTGGGTAACATTGAGAATATCACTATATATTGTTGCAACACCTCCGCCACGACCAGTCTGACGGGGCTCATGCTTATAACAGTAGTTTGGTGGAGTAGACTCATTTAGACCAAAATAATCATTTGTTTTTAGCCAGGTTTCAGTCAAGCAGAGTACATCAAAACTATTTTCTGTGATCATTTAATTTACAATAACTGCTTTGGGTGTGAGTGATCTAATATTTATGAGCCCAAACTTTAAAAATTGTTTTTGCTCATTTACTTTACATTTTTCTGGTTTAATTACGATAAGATTTTTTCTAGATCCTACATTATATTTTGACCTCACTATTCGGGGAACAGACACAGTCTTAATAGTTTTTACAGCGCAAGTACTTTTATCATTTAAGCGGGTGGAACAAAACTCATCATAATAGTTATTAGAGAATTGTCTTACTAGTCACATGGAGCGAAGTGTCCTGGAGATGTTGTCAGAAAGCAGCTCCGCTCCGATTTTGCTTGGGTGTAATCCATCAGTGCGAAACAGCCTAGGACGCTCCCAGAAAAGATTCCAGTTATTAACAAACAGCAGTTTCTGTTCTTTACACCATGACAACAACCATTCATTTAAAGCAAAAAGTCTACTGAACCTTTCGTGTCCTCGTCGATACGTGGGCAGTGGTCCTGACACGACGATCGTCGCCGCGGGCGTCGTGCTGCGAACCGTCTCGATCAGGCTGCTGAAGTCCCTCTTCAGCGTCTCCGTCTGCCGCAGCGTGGTGTCGTTAACCCCGGCGTGAAGCACGACCGCTCTGGGGCTCTCGTCGACCTTCAGGATCGCGGGTATCTGCGCAGAAACATCGAGAACACGAGCACCAGGCAAACAATGAGTGTGCACTTTACCTTCGGCTAACGTAGCACTTACGTGTCGGACGATAGAGTCTCCGATGATCACAGCGTCGCGTCCTGTCTCGCGGGGGGAAGCGAAGCGGTTCCGGATGGAGATGTCGAAGGCAGGAGGGGGAGAAGTCGTCGCCCGGGACCCGGCTCGGGTGGTAATGTGTGTGAATAGAGTATTAGCAATGTAAGCGCAGTTAGCTGCAACCACGATGCTGATGCTAACGGGCTAAAAGCTAATAGCGGACCCGGGAGATCAAAATAAAACTAGTGATAGCGAGGCGTTCTGATTGTTTTTGTTGTAGAATACAATAGAGGATATATTCACACGTTATATAAACGGAAACGATGATGTATAAAATTGATTTTTGAGTTAAAATAGTCAATGAAAAGAATATAGTGACGGAGCTCAAACGCAGTACAGCCGCCAACAACAAACCAACAAACTTTCCCCATAGACTTTTGGAAAATCGCAAAAAATAAGAACTGTGTTCAACAAAGAATAATGACCCTTACACATTTTGTCTATTAATATAATCTTTATAAGTTAATCCAAAATGTATATATTTTGAAGCCTAAATAAAGCCGTCAGATGTAAAATGCTAACGGTAGGCTATAAACTGACTACAGCAGCACACCATGGTCACAGATCAACGTCATCATCAAGCTTCCTCAAACTTTATTTAAAAAACACACTCGCTCATTATGATCTTTGCTGTGTATGAACACTTTTCATCATGAGAAATATTGGCCATTCTTTTTTTCCAAAAATGTTAGAAACTAATTTGGTTTATGCGTGCCTCTCTGAGATTTTTTATCTTTTGTTAATGTTTTATTTATTCATCTATTATTTTGTTCGTTTATAGAGTCTCCACTGGGTAACATCGGACGGAAAACAGTAAAAAAAAGCATCTTTCATTCGACGACTTGTGGTTGCATCTCAGGACAAAACAAAACACCATTGTCGAACTACAGTCTCTCCACAAAAAAAAAGAACTGGTAATCGGTTACCTTAATATCACAGAATTCTGTGTACAACGATATTTGGAAAAACTACAATTTGAAAAGACTAAATATATAACATTATGTATTAACTGAAAGGTAAACTTCTAAGAATGTGAGGCTGAAATGCGGGCTAGTGAGAGATTTGCTGTTTGTCATGATGGCATCTAAAGTCCCCGCCAGGATGTAGTCCCCTTTAGCAACTTGTTAGCAACCACCGTTTTTAAGACACAATAAAGTAAAAAAAAAAATCACAAGCAGGTTATAACTGGTGTGTTTTAAGTCATAGATCAAAACGTGAAAATATTTATAGGCTTTGTTAACCACAGACCTTATTTCAGGCGATTTAGCAAAAACCCATTCAAAAAACCCATAGACTTTAGGGCGAAGGAACCGGAAGTGCTAAAATTATAACTTCTAACACAATCAACTGTGCTCTTACTCATATCATCCTGAGATTTTGACCAGTTTTGCTACTTAATGTTCACACATTTGTTTCGAGACCTGTATGACCCCCCTCCCCATGGCCCGCTCCTGAGGGCCGAGGACCCCGATCCCGACAACGTGGTGGACGTCCTCTTCCCCTGGGAGCTGGTCGGTCAGGATGATTGAAGTGGAAGGTGTCGAGTAAGTTAGGATCCAGGATATTGTTGCGTGGGACCCAGGAATGTTCCTCTGGACCGAATCCTTCCCAGTCCACTAGATATTCCAGTTGTCCGCCACGCCTCCGGGAGTCAAGGATGTCACTAACTTCTGCGTTTTGGCCGACAAAGTGACGTCATTACTTCGGCACTCTATTGGTGCCCACTACTGTTGTTAATGAACTTCACAGTAAAAGTCTTCCTCCAACAAATTAATGCTGCCTTCACGTGCTATCTTAAATTTCCTCCTGCTTTTGAAATCGTGATTTTGACTTGAGAGGGCGTTCATTTCCATTTTTCTTATTTTTATAATTTTTTATAAAACTAGTATTTATCAGAATTCATCAGTATTTATCAGTATTTATGAGAAAGCACGTGAAGACAGTATAATTTCCATTGTTCACGATATACTGCTGTGCACAATATATTACTACTACTACTACTACTACTACTACTACTACTACTGTCATGAATCTGGTATATGAACTTTCATCCATTCACCACCAGAGGTCACCCGCTCACTACATGGACTCCGGCACTACACCCACTGTTGCACTTCACCCGGGACTACAGTTCCCATCACCCATTGCACTAATTGCAAACACAGCTGAAGGCACTGATCTCACACACACTGCTGAATATGCTGATTACACTCACTATATAAACACTCACTCAGACACCTTCAGGCTGCCGAGTATTGTATGCGCTTATCACTAGTTAGCTGATAGCTACCCTACGGAGCCTGTCTTTTTTGAGGTGAAGTTTAGTCTCAGTCCTGCCTTGCCTGTTTCCCTGTGTTCTCTTCTTTGCAAGATTGCCTCGGATTACCTCTCTTGTTTAGCCCTGTTTGGATACTGTTTGCCCCTGCCTGGACCTTGCTTGTACCTGGATTATCCCTCTTGTCTCACCCTGCTGGATTATGTTTGCCGTGGACTGACCCTTGCTTGCTTCTCGGACTGCTCTAGCCTTTCCTTCTACACGCCTGTTTGCCATCACCTGATCTATGCCTGTTTCTGACCATGTCTTGTCAATAAAAGCTCTGTCAAGCAGTCTCCCGTCTGGTTCGCTCCGTGACAGAATACTCGGCCCAAAAAGGATCCAGCGGCTTCACTGATGAACTTTGGCCAGCCCTGGACACAGCAAAGATATTGTTAGCCCTCAAACAGGGTACACGATCACTGGAAGGCTATATTCAAGAGTTTCTGGCCATTGCTCATTATTCGGATCTGCCGGACTGTGTATTGATAGACCTTTTTTGTGATGGATTAAACCAACCTCTGAAATCCCAATCAATCAGTGAGGGTCCCCGCTCATCTCTCGCCCAGTTAATGGACTGGGCTTTGCTGATTGTCGGCTCCGCATTCACTGTGGGTGTCACAGAGGCACGCGACCCCGGATTTATTCACGTAATGACAGCATCAATGAATTCAGAATCACAGCACAAGATGGCCGCCTGTCCAGAGTCATGGTCCAAGATGGCCGCCAGCCCAGCGCCACAGCACAAGATGGCCGCCAGCCCAGCGCCACAGCACAAGATGGCCGCCAGCCCAGCGCCACAGCACAAGATGGCCGCCAGCCCAGCGCCACAGCACAAGATGGCCGCCAGCCCAGCGCCACAGCACAAGATGGCCGCCAGCCCAGCGCCACAGCACAAGATGGCCGCCAGCCCAGCGCCACAGCACAAGATGGCCGCCAGCTTAGAGCCACAGCACAAGATGGCCGCCAGCCCAGAGCCACAGCACAAGATGGCCGCCAGCCCAGAGCCACAGCACAAGATGGCCGCCAGCTTAGAGCCACAGCACAAGATGGCCGCCAGCTTAGAGCCACAGCACAAGATGGCCGACTCAACGCCTGAGTCTCCAGACAAGGTGCCGCCGACTCGCCATCATAGAGGGCGGAGGAGGAGGAGACAGGCGCCTACCGTTCCTCAAAGCCCGGTGAACGTTCCCGAGCGGGCCGCTGCCGTCCAGGAGGACGTTCCCGAGCGGGCCGCTGCCGTCCAGGAGGACGTTCCCGAGCGGGCCGCTGCCGTCCAGGAGGACGTTCCCGAGCGGGCCGCTGCCGTCCAGGAGGACGTTCCCGAGGCGGTGCCCGAGGCCGTTCCGGATGCCGAGGCAGTGACCGATGCCGTTCCCGAGGCCGAGGCGGTGCCCGATGCCGAGGCAGTGACTGATGCCGAAGCGGTCCCCGAGGCAGTGACCAATGCCGAGGCGGTGCCCGATGCTGTTCCGGAGGCCGAGGCGGTGCCCGATGCTGTTCCGGAGGCCGTGGCGGTGCCCGAAGCCGAGGCGTCCCACGTCTCCACAGGCAGTCCAAATGATGGCATCTAAAGTCCCCGCCAGGATGTAGTCCCCTTTAGCAACTTGTTAGCAACCACCGTTTTTAAGACACAATAAAGTAAAAAAAAAAATCACAAGCAGGTTATAACTGGTGTGTTTTAAGTCATAGATCAAAACGTGAAAATATTTATAGGCTTTGTTAACCACAGACCTTATTTCAGGCGATTTAGCAAAAACCCATTCAAAAAACCCATAGACTTTAGGGCGAAGGAACCGGAAGTGCTAAAATTATAACTTCTAACACAATCAACTGTGCTCTTACTCATATCATCCTGAGATTTTGACCAGTTTTGCTACTTAATGTTCACACATTTGTTTCGAGACCTGTATGACCCCCCTCCCCATGGCCCGCTCCTGAGGGCCGAGGACCCCGATCCCGACAACGTGGTGGACGTCCTCTTCCCCTGGGAGCTGGTCGGTCAGGATGATTGAAGTGGAAGGTGTCGAGTAAGTTAGGATCCAGGATATTGTTGCGTGGGACCCAGGAATGTTCCTCTGGACCGAATCCTTCCCAGTCCACTAGATATTCCAGTTGTCCGCCACGCCTCCGGGAGTCAAGGATGTCACTAACTTCTGCGTTTTGGCCGACAAAGTGACGTCATTACTTCGGCACTCTATTGGTGCCCACTACTGTTGTTAATGAACTTCACAGTAAAAGTCTTCCTCCAACAAATTAATGCTGCCTTCACGTGCTATCTTAAATTTCCTCCTGCTTTTGAAATCGTGATTTTGACTTGAGAGGGCGTTCATTTCCATTTTTCTTATTTTTATAATTTTTTATAAAACTAGTATTTATCAGAATTCATCAGTATTTATCAGTATTTATGAGAAAGCACGTGAAGACAGTATAATTTCCATTGTTCACGATATACTGCTGTGCACAATATATTACTACTACTACTACTACTACTACTACTACTACTACTGTCATGAATCTGGTATATGAACTTTCATCCATTCACCACCAGAGGTCACCCGCTCACTACATGGACTCCGGCACTACACCCACTGTTGCACTTCACCCGGGACTACAGTTCCCATCACCCATTGCACTAATTGCAAACACAGCTGAAGGCACTGATCTCACACACACTGCTGAATATGCTGATTACACTCACTATATAAACACTCACTCAGACACCTTCAGGCTGCCGAGTATTGTATGCGCTTATCACTAGTTAGCTGATAGCTACCCTACGGAGCCTGTCTTTTTTGAGGTGAAGTTTAGTCTCAGTCCTGCCTTGCCTGTTTCCCTGTGTTCTCTTCTTTGCAAGATTGCCTCGGATTACCTCTCTTGTTTAGCCCTGTTTGGATACTGTTTGCCCCTGCCTGGACCTTGCTTGTACCTGGATTATCCCTCTTGTCTCACCCTGCTGGATTATGTTTGCCGTGGACTGACCCTTGCTTGCTTCTCGGACTGCTCTAGCCTTTCCTTCTACACGCCTGTTTGCCATCACCTGATCTATGCCTGTTTCTGACCATGTCTTGTCAATAAAAGCTCTGTCAAGCAGTCTCCCGTCTGGTTCGCTCCGTGAGAGAATACTCGGCCCAAAAAGGATCCAGCGGCTTCACTGATGAACTTTGGCCAGCCCTGGACACAGCAAAGATATTGTTAGCCCTCAAACAGGGTACACGATCACTGGAAGGCTATATTCAAGAGTTTCTGGCCATTGCTCATTATTCGGATCTGCCGGACTGTGTATTGATAGACCTTTTTTGTGATGGATTAAACCAACCTCTGAAATCCCAATCAATCAGTGAGGGTCCTCGCTCATCTCTCGCCCAGTTAATGGACTGGGCTTTGCTGATTGTCGGCTCCGCATTCACTGTGGGTGTCACAGAGGCACGCGACCCCGGATTTATTCACGTAATGACAGCATCAATGAATTCAGAATCACAGCACAAGATGGCCGCCTGTCCAGAGTCATGGTCCAAGATGGCCGCCAGCCCAGCGCCACAGCACAAGATGGCCGCCAGCCCAGCGCCACAGCACAAGATGGCCGCCAGCCCAGCGCCACAGCACAAGATGGCCGCCAGCCCAGCGCCACAGCACAAGATGGCCGCCAGCCCAGAGCCACAGCACAAGATGGCCGCCAGCCCAGAGCCACAGCACAAGATGGCCGCCAGCTTAGAGCCACAGCACAAGATGGCCGCCAGCTTAGAGCCACAGCACAAGATGGCCGACTCAACGCCTGAGTCTCCAGACAAGGTGCCGCCGACTCGCCATCATAGAGGGCGGAGGAGGAGGAGACAGGCGCCTACCGTTCCTCAAAGCCCGGTGAACGTTCCCGAGCGGGCTGCTGCCGTCCAGGAGGACGTTCCCGAGCGGGCCGCTGCCGTCCAGGAGGACGTTCCCGAGCGGGCCGCTGCCGTCCAGGAGGACGTTCCCGAGCGGGCCGCTGCCGTCCAGGAGGACGTTCCCGAGGCGGTGCCCGAGGCCGTTCCGGATGCCGAGGCAGTGACCGATGCCGTTCCCGAGGCCGAGGCGGTGCCCGATGCCGAGGCAGTGACTGATGCCGAAGCGGTCCCCGAGGCAGTGACCAATGCCGAGGCGGTGCCCGATGCTGTTCCGGAGGCCGAGGCGGTGCCCGATGCTGTTCCGGAGGCCGTGGCGGTGCCCGAAGCCGAGGCATCCCACGTCTCCACAGGCAGTCCAAAGTCGAGTCTGGTGCTCATGGACTCTCCAGGGTCGGGTCAGGTTCCAGTGAACTCTTCAGAGTCGAGTAAGGTTCCAGTGAACTCTCCAGAGTCGGGGCTAGTCACCGATTACCCTCCAGAGTCGGGGCTAGTCACCGATGACCCTCCAGAGTCGGGGCTAGTCACCGATGACCCTCCAGATTTGGGGCTAGTCACCGATGACCCTCCAGAGTCGGGGCTAGTCACCGATGACCCTCCAGAGTCGGGGCTAGTCACCGAGGACCCTCCAGAGTCGGGGCTAGTCACCGAGGACCCTCCAGAGTCGGGGCTAGTCACCGAGGACCCTCCAGAGTCGGGGCTAGTCACCGAGGACCCTCCAGAGTCGGGGCTAGTCACCGAGGACCGTCCAGAGACAGGTCAAGTCACCTCTAACACCCAAGAGTCAAGTAAAACAACAGTTAAACTTCATGAGTCAAGTCTGTTCCCTGTTGACTTCCCAGAGTTAAGTCAGGTCCTCGTTGATCAAGTCCCTGTTGTTTTCCCAGAGTCTAGTCGGGTCACCGCTGACCGTCCAGAGTTAGGTCAAGTCACTGCTGTCCGTCCAGGGTCAGGTCAAGTCACCTCTAACACCCAAGAGTCAAGTAACTCAACAGTTAAACTTCATGAGTCAAGTCAGGTCCCCGTTAATCAGGTCCCCATTGACTTCCCAGAGTAAAGTCAGGTCCCCGTTCATCAGATTCCTGTTGATTCCCAGAGCAAAGTCAAGTCACCGATGATCTTCATGAGCAAAGTCAAGTCACCAATGATCTTCATGGGCAAGGTCAAGTCACCAATGATCTTCATGACCAAGGTCAAGTCACCAATGATCTTCATGACCAAGGTCAAGTCACCAATGATCTTACTGAGCAAAGTAAAGTCACCAATGATCTTTATGAGCGGAGTCAGGTCATCAATGATTTTCATGAGCAAATTCAAGTCACCATTGACCTCCGTGAGTTAAATCAAGTCCCAGTTGATCTTCATGAACTAAGTCAAATCACCACAGATCCACCAGAGCTTCGTCACATCTCAGCCGAACTCCCCGAGCCTCGTCACGTCTCAGCCGAACTCCCAGAACTCCTGTCCTATCCTGTCATGGCCACGGAGGCCAGCTACCATCTCATCACGGCCACGGAGGCCGCAATTAACCTGTTTATGTTCTCTATTTCAGTCCCACCTGACCAGACTTGCTCTCCAGTGCCATTGACTTCACTGTGGTGGTCCTCTGCTCCGCCCTGGTGGGTTTCTGTCCTGTCTTCTCGGCTGTGGTGGTCCTCTGCTCCGCCCTGGTGGGCTTCTGTCTGTTCTGTCTCGGCTGTGGTGGTCCTCTGCTCTGCCTTGGTGGGCTTCGGTCTCGTCTGTGGCGGTTCTCTGCACTGCACCGGTGGCCTTCAGTTCTGCCGGCTCCGCCCCGGTGGTTCCCAATTCCACCTGCTCCACCCTGAAATCCCTGCTCTACCAGTCTTGCCTCAGTCCCTGTGCTCTCCACTTCAATGTGGACCTGCACCTCTGTCCCTCCCCCTGTTCCGCCTCGGCTCCACCACCCTCCTGGATTATAGTGAAGTAGGAGCGTCTGGAAGCCGCTTCTTGGGGCGGGGCTATGTCATGAATCTGGTATATGAACTTTCATCCATTCACCACCAGAGGTCACCCGCTCACTACATGGACTCCGGCACTACACCCACTGTTGCACTTCACCCGGGACTACAGTTCCCATCACCCATTGCACTAATTGCAAACACAGCTGAAGGCACTGATCTCACACACACTGCTGAATATGCTGATTACACTCACTATATAAACACTCACTCAGACACCTTCAGGCTGCCGAGTATTGTATGCGCTTATCACTAGTTAGCTGATAGCTACCCTACGGAGCCTGTCTTTTTTGAGGTGAAGTTTAGTCTCAGTCCTGCCTTGCCTGTTTCCCTGTGTTCTCTTCTTTGCATGATTGCCTCGGATTACCTCTCTTGTTTAGCCCTGTTTGGATACTGTTTGCCCCTGCCTGGACCTTGCTTGTACCTGGATTATCCCTCTTGTCTCACCCTGCTGGATTATGTTTGCCGTGGACTGACCCTTGCTTGCTTCTCGGACTGCTCTAGCCTTTCCTTCTACACGCCTGTTTGCCATCACCTGATCTATGCCTGTTTCTGACCATGTCTTGTCAATAAAAGCTTTGCATATGGATCTGCACGTCTCCCGTCTGGTTCGCTCCGTGACAACTACTACTACTAATAATAATAATAATACATTATTATTGTACATTATCTGTACAATATATTATATTCATACAGTGGCCATGATTTAATTGTTAATAATACTATTATTCAATTCAACTTTATTTCCAGACTCAAGGTCAATTAAAAATAAATAATAATAATAATAATAAGTATATTATAATTTTTTTATATTATTAAGACTGTTTTTATTTTACAATCATTATATTTTACAGTTAAATATTAGGCTCATTTAAGTTATAAATAATAATAATAATAATAATAATAATAATAATAATAACATGTCCCATGAACAAATAGTGGCATTTTATTTTCCAAAATTAGTATTTGCTAGTGGGAGGGCAGTTTCTAAGTTAACTTAAATAAGTTGGCAGAAGTTTTTTAGGATGAACTTGCAAAACCTTGTTCACAAATCTAAACTTTTTTTTGTTTATGGAAAGAAACTTGGTTTATGTTGAATAAATGTATTAAACATAGTTTTACTGACTTTTCCATAGACTTTTGCTGAGCCAACACAACAAAACCAGTAATTTGAACCTTTTTCAAGTTGGGTTTTTTATAGTGTACGTGGGGAACACCTGGAAAGAAATCAAACACAAAACACGAGACAGAGTCTGACACTATTAGTGTGAACTAAAAATACTTCAATGTAATTTGCACGTATGCTATTATATAATGATAAATTAAATTTCTAGATATATCTCTGGCAACGAAGTTGCAATTAGCATATTTACATATTTATTTTAACAATCTCTTAGTCTTTATTGTTTGCTAACACACAATTCACAAAACAATTCACTTTTTTCGCACAACTATAAACACAATCTCAAAACTACACACAAACTTCTGAAAACTTCAAACTTTCAGGTCAAAATCAATCATTTTAGTCAAAATCATGTTCTCTTTTGTCAGACTCAAACTTTAACCTCAGATGATACACAAACCTGTCAAATGACACAGACTATTTTCCTGCCTAGAGAACACTAGTGAGATCATTTCAAAACACTGTTACATTTACCTTTTGGGAAACAGGAATCATTTTGCTAGTCAGTGTCTGTTACAGAATACGACATAAATAGAGGGGTGCAAATACAGTAAAATTCAGTAATAAGCTGAAAGAAAAGTTACTTTTGTTACACTGCTGTATATAGATCTTACAATAAATGAAAATGCACTACAAGAAAAAAGTTCAAAGACCAAACACACATTGGAATAACTAACTAAATAAATTAATTCATTAATTCATTCAGCATCCTTTGCCAAATTGCATTACAGTATTTGTAGTATCCGTATTATTGTAGTTTCTTAGACTTCTGACAAAATACTTTTCTGCCTCCCCTAGACAGTTGTCTCTCAGTTCTGTAAAAAGAGCACATGTAAGGACTACTTGGCTACAAATCAATTCAACAGTCATGAGTTTGAAGGTATACAACATGTGCTACAGTATTTATTGTGCATAGAATAATTAAAGTTCTCTCATCTGAAGTACTGCTACTATGTACTGTAATTATATTGTATGTGTAAGTAGTATTGAAACCCTGTAGAGGAGCCTGCCCTGTAGGCCAACATCCCTCATGGTCAGTCCATGCAGAACAACATGGTCAAATATAGTGCGTTTTATTTCATTGACATCAATGACATTTGACCTTGTCCCCTTCATTTTTATTTCCCCTTCCTATTCCTTTTCCATTCATCTCCCATTTGCATTTCCAAAACACAATCAACTGTGCTCTTACTCATATCATCCTGAGATTTTGACCAGTTTTGCTACTTAATGTTCACACATTTGTTTCGAGACCTGTATGTTTTGAAAAATAAATCAGTTATAGTGTGTTAGCAATCGAGAAAAAAACTGTAATTAGTTACAATCAACTCATACAAAAAAATGGAAAACCTTTTACATTTATTGACAAAACAATCTCTTAAACAATTACACAAATACACTTACAAAGAGTCTGGAGAACAATTATTATATCAAACATTATATCAAAATATCATTCAATGTACAACAAATGAGACCTTTTTGGAAAACATCACCAAACTGTGTTACTTGTACTCCCGGTTTCCCAGACAAGTCTCAATCCTAGCCCCAGACTAAAATGTAATTCTGAGCTGTTTCAACTGAAAGAAACTTGCACTGACTGATATTTAAAAATACCAGAGCTTTTGTTTTGTCTCAAGATGCACACCAGTAATGTTTATCTAAGGCATGATAATGAAAATTACTTAAATGTTCTTATTGAGCTATAGCCTAATCCTGGCTTATTCTAATCCCTATCTGTGATACCAGGCCATAAATTCTCAAACCTTTATTAGCACCAATATTAAGGAACGAAAGATTTCCTCTAAAATCTTATTCCAGCATTAGTGAATGGACGTTTGATTCAATACATATATAAATAAACAAATAAATAAAGTATAAAAAAAAATGAACTTGCTGGGAAGTTCTGATTGTAAATGTCCCAGAAGCCCAATCATTATAAATGGCTCAGTTGAGTGAAAAAAAAAAAAAAAACTATATATATATATATATATATATATATATATATATATAGAGTTAGCATACAGGTAAGGCCTTGTCGCAAACGAGACCAGACGCTGATTGAGTGCATGTGTGTGGTATTTATGGTGCCGAGGTGATTAAGGTAATTATGAGGGTCAGGTGGAAGTGCTCGGTACTCAGGTGAGGGCGTGTGTTGTGAATGAGTGGAGGTGGAACCTGGCATGTTTGTAACAATATATATATATATATATATATATATGTTCGGACACGTTAAATTCAATTTTAAATATTTTAATTAAAATAAAATATAGTATTTTCAACAGATAAGTTTCTTGGTCCACACACGCGATCACATTCCAATATAATAAATTATCATAATGCAGTCATAGATAAATTGATTAATTCACTTCCCAAATTAAAGTGATTATTAAATTTAAAATATGGATATTTTTCTCACAAAAATGATTCGCTACAGGAGGTCTTTGTTTACACCTCGGAGCCGTGTGAGACACTTTTAACTGCAAGTTTTTCCATACTCCAAGAACAGCCGTGTTATGGTGAAAGCCGCACAAATGACAAAACTAAATTAACAATAAAGAATGCTATTTCAAGATATACTTATCTTATTATTAATCTGCAGTAAATAAAGTCTCATCTGTAATCATCCAAATGTGGTGCTCCTTTGTTCTCTTCTTGTTTGATCAGCAAAGTTTCTTCACGCATCACAATTACAGAAACATGGTGGACAGTCATAGAATAACATAGGTTTCATAGACAATTGGATGAGCTTTTGGGGCAGACCTGACCTGTTTAAAAGAGATGGTCTTCATCCCTCCTGGGGTGGCGCCACTCTTCTCTTTAGAAATATGGCAAATAGTCTTAGTGTTTATACTTGACTAACTGGGGCCCAGGTCAGGAAGCAGACAGACTGGCTAAACCGACCGTCTGCTAGCTGCCTCCCGTCACAGAGGTCAGTTAATTCTCAGCACATAGAGACTTTTTCACCTAGATATCACACTATAGAGACTGTGTCTGTTCCCCGAACTAGAAAATACAAAAAAATTGTCCAAACCAAGTTAAGATTAACAATTTAATTGAGGTTCAACAAATAAAAAAACAGAAGCAATATGGATAATTTTTTTTTTTTTGTAAATAATATGATCACTGATCATAATATAGATGTACTCTGTTTGACAGAAACCTGGCTAAAACCTGATGATTACATTATTTTAAATGAGTCCACCCCCCAAGATCACTGTTATAAACATGAGCCGCATCTAAAAGGCAAAGGTGGAGGTGTTGCTTCAATTTATAACAACGTTTTCAGGATTTCTCAGGTGGGCAGTCTTTAAGTATAACTCGTTTGAAGTAATGGTGCTTCATTTAACATTATCCAGAGAAACAAATGTTAATGATAAATCCCCTGTTATGTTTGTACTGGCTACTGTATACAGGCCACCAGGGCACCATACAGACTTTATTAAAGAGTTTGGTGATTTTACATCCGAGTTAGTTCTGGCTGCAGATAAAGTTTTAATAGTTGGTGATTTTAATATCCATGTTGATAATGAAAAAGATGCATTGGGATCAGCATTTATAGACATTCTGAACTCTATTGGTGTTAGACAACACGTTTCAGGACCTACTCATTGTCGAAATCATACTCTAGATTTAATACTGTCACATGGAAGTGATGATATCTCAGATCATTATTTAGTTCTGTGCAAACTTCATATAGCCAAAATTGTAAATTCTACTTATTGTTACAAGTATGGAAGAATAATCACTTCTACCACAAAAGACTGCTTTTTAAGTTATCTTCCTGATGTATCCAAATTCCTTAGCATATCCAAAACCTCAGAACAACTTGATGATATAACAAAAACTATGGACTCTCTCTTTTCTAGCACTTTAAATAAAGTTGCTCCTTTACGCTTAAGGAAGGTTAAGGAAAACAGTTTGACACCATGTTATAATGAGCATACTCGCACCCTAAAGAGAGCAGCCCGAAAAATGGAGCGCAGCTGGAGGAAAACAAAACTAGAGGTATTTCGTATTGCTTGGTGGGAAAGTAACATATCCTACAGAAAAGCATTAAAAACTGCTAGATCTTATTACTTTTCTTCTCTTTTAGAAGAAAACAAACATAACCCCAGGTATTTATTAAATACAGTGGCTAAATTAACGAAAAATAAAGCCTCAACAAGTGTTGACATTTCCCAACACCACAGCAGTAATGACTTTATGAACTACTTTAATTCTAAATTCGATACTATTAGAGATAAAATTGCAACCATTCAGCCATCAGCTACAGTATCATATCAGACAGTGCACTATAGACCCCCTGAGGAACAGTTCCACTTATTCTCTACCATAGGAGAGGAAGAATTGTATAAACTTGTTAAATCATCTAAACCAACAACATGTATGTTAGACCCTATACCATCTAAGCTCCTAAAAGAGGTGCTTCCAGAAGTCATAGATCCTCTTCTGACTATTATTAATTCCTCATTGTCATTAGGATATGTCCCCAAAACCTTCAAACTGGCTGTTATTAAGCCTCTCATTAAAAAACCACAACTGGACCCCAAAGAACTAGTTAATTATAGACCAATCTTGAATCTCCCTTTTCTGTCCAAGATACTAGAAAAGGTGGTATCCTCACAATTATATTCCTTCTTAGAGAAAAATGGTATATGTGAGGATTTCCAGTCAGGATTTAGACTGTATCATAGTACTGAGACTACTCTCCTTAGAGTTACAAATGATCTGATCTTATCATCTGATCGTGGGTGTATCTCTCTATTAGTTTTATTGGATCTTAGTGCTGCGTTTGACACAATTGACCACAACATTCTTTTGCATAGACTTGAACACTTTGTTGGCATCAGTGGAAGTGCATTAGCATGGT